>NW_026623566.1:769557-792458 GCF_030028575.1 Malurus melanocephalus
AAAAAACAGATGATAAGCTTTTGTGTTAAAGTTCATTTGAGTTGAATCTTGGATCAGCTGATGCTATGGTGCTAGAGACTTACTAAATGTTTCCAGGCAACAGAAAGAAAGTAGCAAAAGGTAAACAATTCAAATATGCAAAAGAGGAACAGACTGATCTGAAAATAAAACCTCCTTCTGTATGAAACTCTTCACTTCTAAGCAATGTTTACTCCCTTTCTGCTTCATGCATAAMGAGGAAGTACAGAGTCTCAAAAAASAAGGGTCAGTGTTTTTCAGAGTTTTTTCATTATGTTATTTCCACAGAAGTTCCTCTGATAATTTTCATCCCTTCAGCAGAAAATTGCTTTAACACATGAAAACCACTTCAGARTTTCCAAAGACTTTATCAAGTCACTGAGGCTGACTCTGAAATTCTCCCTGTGCTATCCATACCTCTGTTGTGTGCGTTGGGCTTAGGTGTTTCCCTATAACCACTCATGCGTGGCCTCCATACTGGGGTGTGGAGTTTGTTTTTTCTTCCTTGTGATTCTTATATTTTTTACAGATCAGGCAAACTGGAGGTGCTGAAAATGCAGTTTGTGCCAGCTGACAGCAGTCGCTGACTGTCATGAACTCCCCTTGGGCCAGCCAGAGTGCAAAAGTGCTCTGCAGTATTTTTCTGATTGTCAGTGAGTTCTGCCATCAACTCTGACCCATCACCAGAGAACCCTTCTTCTTTTCCAGACCCCAATAATCCATGCTCTCAATCAGGATGGGGCAACTGCTGCCTTTTGGATACTTTGCAAAACACACAGGCACTTGCTCCAACATCCCTGATGCCCCAGCCTATAGGTGTGATGGCTTTAGAGGCACCACAGCTCTGATTGTGGAATATCTCCTTACTATCCAGCTACTTCAGAATCACTCCTAGCACAAAGCAAGTTAAAGATGCTCGTACAAGCATCTTTCCACCCACACCTCTTTTTTCATTGTATAGTTGAATAATTTGCAGGTTTTTCATACAGAAAATTTCCTCTTTCAGTGACACACGCATCTCAGGTACTAATCATTTAAAAGTATCTTATGCTGGACAATTTTATCTTCTATAAGCCACCTCCCATATAAAATCCAGCCAGTGGACATAAGGCATGTTTTTTTCCACCTTATCTCCGATATCAGCTATTTCGTTAAAATAAACACTGACTCCCTTGGAGTGGAAAAACACCTTTATGCTAGACAAGGTATCGTGTCCTGTACTTGACTGGCTATACCTAACAGCTTGTATTGGGTTYGCATGGCAAGGTTTTGGTAGCAGGGGACTACAGGCATGGCCTTCTGCAAGAAGCTGCTAGAAACTTCTCCTGTGTCCAATAGAGCCAAGGTCATCAACTCCAATATGGACCTGCTGCTGGCCAARTTTCAGCTCACCAGTGGTGGTAGTAGTGCCTCTGGGATAATAAATTTAGGGGAAAAGTTACTGTGCAATTTTAGCCAGAGAGAGGACAGAGAACATGTGACAGCACTGGCCCTGCAGACACTAAGGTCRGTGGAAAAGGAGAGCCAGGATGCCTTCCAGGTGCCAGAGCAGAGATTCCCCTGCAGCCCTTGGTGAAAACCATGGTGAGCCAGCCGTGCCCCTGCAGCCCATGGAGGACCCCACACTGGAGCAGGTGGATACCTGAAGGAGRCTGTGATGCCGTGGAGAGACTGCAGGCTCCTGGCAGGAGCAGCACAGACAATGTGTAATTGAACTGACACCAACCCTTATCACCCATCCATCTGCAGTGCTTGTAGGATGAAGGTAGAGAAAATCGAAAGTGAAGCTGAGCCTGGGATGCCAGGATGGTTGACAGGAAAGTTTTTGAAGGTTTGGGTTTATTTCTGACTATGCTACTCTGATTTGATTGGCAATAAATTGAATTAATTTCCCCAGTCTGAGTCTGCTTTGATCCAGTTGCTTATTGCTGAGATCTCTCCCTTTCCTTTTCTCAACCCAGGAGACTTTCATTATACTTTCTCTTCTCTGTTCAGCTGAGGAAGGAGCAAGAGTCACTTTGGTGGGCACCTGGCATCCAGGCAGGGTCAACCCACTACACAAGGGGTAGAATTCTCCTCTTGTCCCTGTTAGTGACCCACTACATGTTTCAGTTCAAAGCATTTCTCAACTGAACTTTATGGTCCATATTGCATATTTGTAGATTTTTATCATATAAAATAATTATGTAGTTTATTACAAGCTTGATACAGCATCATGAAAATAATGTCACCACTTTGGACTCAACAGGAGGTTTGGTATAATSCTTCCCATGTTCTTTCTTCAAAGCATCCTGTAAACTGACTACACTAAGAGAGRAAGGTATTTTTCAGGAGTCTGGTTTTAAATTTCTCTATCAAACATATATGTTCTTGCTCCACTTAATGCATTTTGAAAAGGAGTTAAGATAAAAATGAGAGTCATGCTAATTATGGAACAAGAATACCCACATATGGAGTTGTTCAGAAATAGCCGTTCTTGAATAACAACACATAACCAAGCCTGGGACATATTTTTAAGGTTTTCTTCATAATGGCAAATAGAGCTTTAGGAATTTAGGGTGGTTTTTTTTTACTTTGTGTTCCTTTCCAATTTTATTTTTTTGTATTGTGTTAGCATGATCTGGCTTTTGGTAATGGGGGGACCACAGAGGTGGCTTCTGTGAGAAGCTGCTGGAAGCCTCCACCATGTCCAGCAGAGCCAATCCCTGATGGCTCTGAAGATGGATGTGCCACTGGTCAAGGCTGGGCCAATTAGAGATGGTGGTAACATATTTAATAACACAKGTGATAACATACTTAAGAAAAAAATCAAAACAAAAGTTGTGACACAGCTGTCATTTTCCAGCCAAATAAGAGCAGAGTGAGAACATGTGAGAAAAACAACTCTGCAAACACCAAGGTCAGTGAGGAAGGAGGGGGAGGAGATGTTCCAGGTATCAGAGTCGAGATTTCTCTGCAGCCCACAGTGAAGATCATGGTGAAGMAGAAAAAATTAAAGTGAAAACAAACCTGTGAAACCTGTGGCACAAAATTTTCAAAAGATAAATTGTTCAGAAAGCATATGAATATTTGTATCTCCAAGTTTTATCCAAAATTTCAGTAAAAGACACCCATTACAATGCAACAAGGAACCCAGAAAAATTTTCCACATTCCTAACAGCTGGAAAAGTGATAAAATTTTAATTATATCAGGAAGTACTAATACAGCACACAACAGCAATATGATCCTGGTCCCTTATGTAASCTTGGGTGACTCAGGCATTATGGCAGGATTTCCTTCCCTCCAAAAATTCTTTAATTGGAGTCAATGATGAGGCATCTGTTGCCACTCCTTTGGACGCAGCGCAGCTGCCCATGGAAAGACACAACTGTTTTGGGAAACAGAAAATGGAAAATTTTTCTGACAAAGCACAAAAGGCCAACAAACAGTAAAGTCAAATCCATTCCTGACATCTCTGAAGAATATCAGTGGCATCATGGCAAAGATTATTATGGCCTACTCGCTGGATGCTCTGCAAGAAATGAAAAGCACTGGAATAAGCTCACAATCCTGGTCCACAGAAACAGCTAGCTATTGGGACATCTGGCTGTGGGTTAATGTTCCACTTCTTCTAGGAAAATGGTGCCAACATTTTTCTTAGGARGACAGTTGACTATTTTGCTTTGTTCCTTCTTACCTTGGCCCTTTAGAAAATCTGAGTGCATGTCTAGGGAACAGAATTTTATTGTTGCAGCAATATTGCAATATAGTTATTGTTCCTGGAAAAAAATGGGAAATATTTTTAAAGACAGATAACTTCATTTGAATATCCTTTGTCCCCCTGTATGTACACATAGAGTAGAATAGGGGAGAGAGCAGGACAGGCATCTTTGAAAGCACTAAGGAGCTTTCAGAAACAATCTGATCATATGTTTAGTGTTTGCTTATTGGGAATTTTTATTAAAAGTATGAAGTCTTTTAACTTCTGCACATTCATAGCCCAGTGATGAGCTAACTCAGCCTAAGGAGGAAAAGCTCTCCATGCACATGCACACATACACCACAAACCCCCCACCCCCTTGTACAAGCATAGAAGAGCAGAATACTGTGTACTTTTGCTGTAAGATCTGCCTTCCATTACCTACAACACACTGCAGTGCTGACCTTGCCAGGAACTGCTGCAGCAGCCAATTTACCAGCTCAGGAATCACTGAAGTGTTATTTTGCCAAGGACTCTGAAGCACTTTAAGGAGGGGTAAAATGCTTCTGTTCTCTTGTGTTCAGAAGAGTTGAGAATTCACAGACACACATTATGAGGCCATGCAACAGAGACTATGAAATCATTTCCCTGAGATTATCAAAGGTGACTGTGTCAAAGACATCTTTTACCTTTGTGTACTAAAACATGGAAATGTATGCATTCTAGTGAAATCTTGCATTGAAACTTGACAATAAAAAACGGGGAGGGGGAGTGTTGTAAAACACACATATTTACAGACTGATTTGGTCCACATCAGTTTTCTGAATATAACCGTGCTGTTTGGAAACTATTAAAATTACTTCAGTAAGAAATTATATAGTACTCTCCAACATTTATTGGAAACTGTTACAATCACAAAGTGTAGGAGAAATACACGCAGTAATCAGGATCCTGAAGTTATAATCTTTCTGAAAATTCATTAAAAGGCCTAATTTTAGCCAAACTTTCAATAGAAAGAGATAAACAGAGAGTAAAGTAGAAGAAAAAAAAAAACAGATCCATGCTTAGTTTTCCATCACTACTACTACAATTTCACTTAGGATTAGACTGCATGGGATTTCAAGCAGGAGAATATCTCTGCAATATTGTTCTTCACAACCCCCATTAGGAATTAATGATGCTGCAAGCAGGATTAACTCTTACAAATTTTGTYCTACTGCTGGTGCTACACAACTATGGCAACACCATGGCTTCTGCCCAGGCTTTGCTCATAGGGAAAGAGCTTTGCATCAAAAACAGAGAGGCACCAATTCCTCAGGGACATCTTACTGATCTGCACATCACTCAACTCCATTAACCACATATCTGGGATTCCCAGAGTTTAACATTCCCACAGAGCRTTCCATCATTCCTAACGCTCTAAGAGGACAGCAAATGTCAGCTGAACCTCATGAAAACTCCTGCTTTGTTTCCTTTCCTGTGGGATGTTGTTTCTGGGGTACAGTGATAAATAAGTATTTGCATACACCTATAGTTGAGCCCATATTCATTCTGTCAGCAAAATGTTTGGCTTATCAGAATAAATGGGTGGGAAAACAGTTCAGAATTAATGGAAGCACTCAACCTTTTCTAATTATACACGGCATTAAACTTTTATGAGAGAAACCATGCAAAGATGCTTTCCTATGAGTGTATTCTCAGAGCAGCTAATTTAGTTTGGTCAGTTGAACTGATCAGACAAACAAAAGTTTAACCCAACAAAGAAAAATATTCATGCAAGGGTGGAATCCCAAATTAATCACTGAGAAGAACAAAAACAAAGCTGAAAACTCATTGCTGGRTTCAAAAAGTTAATAAAGAACATGGTGCTGTATCACAAAAAGACATCCTAAGTCTAGAGAAAAAGGTTGATCTAAGGCACTGTTTCCAAGCATACGTTTGTCTTTAGCTCATTTTATTTATCTGCCTTTGATATCAGCTGATGCTRGATTTTATTTATACTACACTATTTATTTCTCCAACTCAGATGCATGTCCCTGATGTGCAGTACAAACACGCACATAAAACATCAGTTTTGTTTCAGAAAGCAATGAATTTAAGGGTTAAACAGACAAGACAAGAAAATTGGCAGGATAAAGGAAAACTCAGAACACCCATTTCACCTTGTGCCATTGAGGCACAAGGTTATGATCTTACAGTGGTAAATGGAAGCAATGTTTCATGATTGGCATACGTAGGGATGGGGTTACATTTTATGCGTACCCAGGGAGACATGGAACATTCATAGCAAAAGGAAGGMCTGAGCCCTGGTCTGCTGAGCACCATTCAGAGGTGCTGATATTCTTTCATTGACTGTTTACCACCATAAAATACTTTTCACAGAATCATGGAATCACAGAATGATTTCGATTGGAAGTGGCCTTAAAGATCCTTGAGTTCCAACCCCCCTGCCATGAGCAGGGACAGCTTTCATCAGACCAGGTTRCTCAAAGCCCTGTCCAGCCAGGCCTTCAATACCACCTGGGATGGGACAGCCACAACTTCTCTGGCAAATCTGTTGGCAGACAAGAAAGTGCCTCACCAGCCTGTCAGTGAAGAATTTCTTCCTAATATCTAGTCTAAACCTACCCTCTGTGAGTTTAAGTCCATTTTCCCTTGTCCTATCCCTATATACCCTCTACAGCTCTCCTGTAGGTCCACTTTAGATATTGGAAGGCTGCCCTAAGGTCTCCTAGAAGCCTCCTCCAGGCTGAACAATCCTGTCTCTCTCAGCCTATCTTCAGAGGGGAGGTGCTCCAGCCCTCTRWTTACCTTCATKGATTTCCTTGAGACTCACTCTGAGACGTCCAAATTCTTCTTATGTTGTGGACTACTGGACTCAGCACTCCAGGTGGGGTCTCACAAGAGCAGGATAGAGGGGCAGAATCCCCTCCCTCACTCTGCTACCTGCGCTGCTTTGGATRCAGCCCAGGATAAAATTGGATTTTTGGGCTKCAAGTGCACATTTGCTGGCTCATATCCAGCTTCCAATCCACCAAGACCTCTAAGTCCTTCTCCTCAGGGCTGCTTTGAACCCATTTTCCACCCAGCCTGTACCTGTATTTGAGATAGCCCCAACTCAAGTGCAGGACCTTGCATTTGATCTCCCTGGGGTTTGCATTAATCTATTTCTCAAGCCTGTCAAGGTTCCTCTGACTAGTATCCCTTCCCTACAGTGTGTCAACTGTACCACAGCTCAATGTCATCAGCAAATTTGATGAGGGTGTGCTTAATCCCACTGTCCATGTCACCAACAAAGATGTTAAACAGCACCAGTCCCAATATTGACTCCTGAGGGATCCTGCACAGGGTTTTATTTTTCCTGACTTTATCCCTGGCTGCTCAGTCAATCTCCCTGTGTTCCTTCCAGGATACCTGTTCTTGCTTCCCTGCTCTGCAGGGTTTCTTTTTGCCAATCAGCTCTGAAAAAAAATACCTACTGTTGAATAATTCTTTGAGAATCACAAATGAGAGGTGATACATACCCAAAGTGAATATTATTATTATTATTATTATTATTATTATTATTATTAATAATAATAATAATAATAATAATAATAATAATAATAATAGTCTTTGTAGATATATAGAGATTTAATTTTTTTTTTTTTAACTAAGCTATAACTTTATAAAAAGAAAAAAAAAACTCCAGCAAAACAAAGCTGACCTCTCTTGTGGGACGTGACTGACAGAACAAAATGGTCACACTAAACAGTATATTAAGTCCTGATAGTCTGAGTCAAGATCTTTCACAACATCTTCTATTGAGTTTTCTCTGACTCCTACTGATTTTTTTCTGTGGAAAATACTAATTTGTTGATAGCTTCAATGTACATATTGCAGTAATAATTTTAAGGGACAAATACTGAGGCTTCAAATAATATTTCAGAAGAACTCATTCAGGSTTACATTTCTAGAAATGCCAGAACAACATCGGATATATTTCTAAAGAGATACACCTAATTCTCAAAGAGAAATGTGATAGTCAGTGCAAAACTATTTAAAGAAGATCTTTAGCTATAGTATGCAGAACCTCAGTCTTGATGGTCATATTGTCTTTTTCTTCATTAATATTCTTTTACTCACATATCATGATGGAAACTGCTTAAAATGAAAACAGCTGCTTCYTCATTGCAAAATTTGTGGTATTAGACACAGTCTGAATTTAGTTTTGCAACAGCATGTGTCATTCTGTTGAGGGCAAGCGAATGATGCCACTTAGCAGTTCTCTGCTGCAAACTTTATCAATGAGCTTAGACARCTTCTCTTTGTGGTTTAAGGCTGCTGGCATGCAAAATCCAAGAAAACAAGCAGTTTTTCTGTTCTGAGCCCCACAGAAATGGGGCTTGATTTGCCTAAATGCTGGAATTCTATGGCATTAGCGCTTCATACTTCACATCCAGCAGCTGTGATTAGATATATGCTAACCTTATTCAGGAAGGAAGGAAACACTTTACCAGAAGAYAAAGTGCAAATGTCTACTTCTTCATGACTAATTTAGACCTCCCCCATGCTACCTCAATATCCAAGCACTCAGCTTGAATGTCATATTTCTATCAGAGTGGAATACAGAGCACTGAACTGGAATTTCAAAAACCTGAGCTTTGTAACTAGCCCATCAAATAGACTAAACTTCTCCACTTCTAGAGTTGWCATCCATGAAACAAGAAAAATATGATCTGTCCATGAAAAGTGTTTTGGAAAAGCACTTACAGTGTACTACTGACATGATATTGCAGTTCTTTCACTAATATGAGTTAGGTCCAAGCGAGGAAGTCTGGATCCTAGCACTCCATTTCCAATGGAATTTTGCCTGCCTAACATCATGTCTGAAAATATCTTGAGCACAGGCTTTAGGTATGGAATGTAATGAACATACCATTCCTTTTCTTTCAAGGTGGGTAAGGTTTTATCTTAGAATTAAAACAGTAGTTATTGCTTTAGCGTTTTTGTTGAATTTGCTCATCAGTAATCACCAATGAGTTCAGAGCCAGGGTAGGGAACTCCACTCCAAAGGAAAAATTTCTGAGCAGTTATGAGTTCCTAACATAGAAGCATAGAAAAACAAGACCTTGGGTTGTTTTTTTTCCCTTTGCTAGTCAAATAGCCATAGCAAAACATAGAAGGTACATAGTGAGCTATGTGACCTAACATTATTTATAGAATTCAGTGCCT
The DNA here is from genome assembly GCF_030028575.1 of Malurus melanocephalus. Lineage (NCBI taxonomy): Eukaryota > Metazoa > Chordata > Aves > Passeriformes > Maluridae > Malurus > Malurus melanocephalus. The sequence continues at coordinate 778,470 of NW_026623566.1, forward strand.
TTATCTACTAGATTTTTTCCTATAGCTGAGGCACTCAGTTTCCAGGGACAAATAAGTGTCATCTTGTCACACAGAAAGCATCTCAGGTTCTGCCTGAATCAAGACAGCAAAGGTTTATCCCAGTTTCGCAYGATTATATAATTAGAAATACAATGGACAAAGTTTGAAAAAAGATCAATCCATTAAATAAAAGAGTTTTCATTAAATTCTGATGGAATAATACCATTAACAGTGGACACCACTGGTTCAATCACAGGTAAAAAAAAAAAGTGATTTTCCTCTATATCCAAGTTTATAGCTTTAATTGAGTCAGTAAAAACTATTTTTATATACATGAAAGAATTATATAAATAAGTGTTATTTGAGGACTACTTGTACACTTTTAACATTTCCGTGACTGCGCTCCAGCCTTTAAGAATTTTTCAATGCCAGGAATCAAAGTTTAGAAGAGAACAAAATGTACTTTATAGAGAAATTAGTAGTAAAAGCAGATGAACTTGTTCTGAAGAAGGCTTCAGTATGTGCACTTAGAAAAAGGCTTCAGTATGTGCACTTAGAAAAATACATGCCCCACCATTTACAGCTACAATGAGTCAGAGAGGAGAACTGGGCAAGGCCAACTCCTCAGAGAGAAGAATGACTCACCAAAATGTGTTTAGACTGAGCACCCTGGCCCTGATTTCCTTATTATAAGAAGCAACTTTATGGAAGACATGGAGGTGGCAACACAAAGAAACATCTGCTCCAGTGGAACCACTTTTTCCTAGCCCTTATCATCTTCCTTAATTGATAACCTCATCTTCATATATAGCACTGTAAGTAAGGGATCTTGATCTCACTGAAAAAGCAGGCACTTTTAGGAGAGGACAGAAATTATTCAAATGCAAGTAAATAAAATGCAGATAAAATTAAGGACAAAGTTCCTTGGAAAAAATTAGCAATTATGTGATGGTCTTAGAGATGGTCTAACTTAGAGAAAACAGAGTTTCCTATGTGGCCACTTTTGTAATTATCAATCCTTTGCTCTGCATGTGATCCTTTTTTCTCAGAAAGGCTAGAAACCCCCTCACTGCTGCAATCAGAGATAGCCAAGGCTGGTCCTGTATTTCTGTTCCAAACTCAGSAGAGAGACACACTTATGGAAAAGAGCCCTTCAAAAGCTTGAATTATCAAAGCACTCAAACATAAGGAAGGACTTAGCAGTATCAAAGAGTAGGACTGGCAGTGAAATAAAATTAAGAGATCATTCTAACACCCTGACTGTGGAGCAATGTAGACTAATCTGTGTAAAATGAATACCCAAAAATCTCTGCTCTAGAAAGAACTCTGGCACTGTCAGATGGGGAGCCTAAAGGAGGGGCTGATGCCCAGGTGGATCTTTGGCTAAACATTGCATTGCACAGAGCTGAGCTGTCTCTGATATGGCACAGCTCTCTGAGTCAGCACAGGGGCTGCCTACCAGAGAAGAAAGAAAAGGTTCACTCCTTCCCAGGACATCCCCCCAGGGCAAACATGACCATGCTCAACATGAGTGGATTTAACCAGTCAGTAGGAAAAAAAAACGTTCCAAGAATTTTTGAATTTTTTTCACACTTTTTTACAAACTTTCTGTCCTATTCTCTGTCTATAATGAACCAACTGTTGGATTTAATCAGTTTTATTTTAAGTACCACATGGTAAAAGAGTATCCAACAATTGTATATGAATCTTTCTTCATATTAATTTTTTTAATACTTCAGTCTTGGTGAAATCCAATTCATCTCAAATATTTCACCCAAATATTTCTTTCTTGGGACTTTACCTGTGGGACTATATTTCTTCTTGATAGAAATGATTTGACATAACCAGAGTGAAATTAATTCTTCCATTGCATAAAAAGGAATCAAAGCAAAGCTGCCATTCAATTTAGTGGCAGAATATTAGTGAGAAGCTTCCATAGGCTTCTGAAAMTCTGTTCTGCAATGAAATTCAGTTTAATTTTATATAATCTTGATCATTTTGAGAAATGCTGCACATTTCAAGCTGCTAGTCAGGTCCAGCTAAAACTAAAACCCAGAAATGACYTTTCAGTGCACTTGGTTTTTATATATATGAAATATATTTATTTTGGGTGGTCTGAGGTTCTATGTTGGGCTTTTTTTTTTTTTTCCTGAAGCAGTCAAAATTATTTATACATTGCTTTCAGGGTTGACAAGCAATTTATTTCATTATCAGCCTTTACCATACTTCTTGAATTTCCTGTCATTTAACAGCATCCTAACTGATTACAAAAGAAGAAAAGAGAACACTGAGTGCCTCTGCAGGAGACTGTGAAACTAATGACAGATATCTGCTGAATTTCAATACTTCTCTAAAGAAGTTCACACAGACAGGGCCTGAGGAGAGCAGAGGTCTGAAATGAAAAGTATTTCTCAYCTTTTTGCCTAGTTAATCCCTTTGTTCAGAGATCACTCCATTCAAAGGTCACCTGTGATGCTTTTTTAAGYCAGAATTAAAAATCTTGTTACAGCTCAGTAAATATTGGAATAGAAAMTGAGCCAACTACAAAACTACAAATCCAAAAATATTATTTTTTAAAACTATTCCCCAGAAATATAAGAGATTTTATAATCCATGTATGTGTATCACAATTAAAATGTGCTTTGATGTGCTTTGATGCAGGATATGAATATCAATTGTACCTCTAGAAATCCATGTGATTCTTGATTTGCTTTTTCCCAGCCCTTTATATGAYATAGAGGGGATAGGGGATACTTTTAGCTAAATCTGTGAAACTAACTGTACCAAATCATCTATTGTCTTGGAAGCCGAGAAAGAAAAGAAAACACTGTAACCTGCTTATTCAAGTTTTCTCTAGAGAAACCAATAAGGAAGCGCTGCCAACCTTGGAAAGGCTATTCTTCCTTAMTGCTTTGTGTAAATATGGTTCAATAAAAAAATTTTCTTAAATGGAAATCTCAGAAATTTTAAAAAAGAAAATCAACTGTTTATCTCTGATGGATATACCAGTACTGAGTCAAGAGGTAGAGATGAGAAGTCTAGGAGAGCAGAGTACGTTGTTCTGTAAGAGAACAGAAGGACACRGTCTCAAGTTGTGCCAGGGGAGATTTAGATTTGATATTAGAAAAAAAAAAATCCTTACTGAAAGGACTGTCAAGCATTGGTACAGGCTGCCCAGGGAAGCAGTAGAATCACTGTCCTTAAAGCAATCAAAAAACTTCTAGTCGTGGCACTTAGGGACATGGTTTAGTGGAGAAGGTGGCAGTGCTCAGTTAATGGTTGGACTGGATGATTTTAGAGATCTTTTTGATTCTTAGCAATTCTATGATTCCATATATTCTACTGAAGTTGAGTATTGTTTAGTTTTAAAATAAAACATGTAAAATACTCAAATGGGGAAAGGAGAAATGGGAAAAAATATTTTGTTCCCTTCATGAGAGAGAAAAAGAGGTTAATAGAATAAACTTGAACCTTCCAATTATAAAACTGTTGTATTTAAAAGACAAGTATTTTTTGACATTCAGGTGTGTGCAGTCTGCTTTAAAAAAAGGTGTGTGTTTCAATTTGTGACCTCAGCATCTTCACCACCCTCAGAAGAGGATGAAGAGTTGATTCTARACCTGTTTTTGAAGCTGAGTACTGTGAGACACATAACATGACACATAAGGTGTCTTTATCACTATTAGGCTTAATGTCAGTGATTCACCAGAAGCTTAGTGGGGAATTCAGTTCTTCAAACAGCGAAAGACTTAAAGGCCAAGTTACAGTCATCRTTTCCATGTGTGCAGAACAAGAAGAGCTCCAACCAGAGAAAGCATTTTTGCACTATTTGAGATTCTCCTGAAATAGCACTGGGAAAAGCTCCAGGGAAGCCAATGAAATTTCACAAGGGATTCATCTGTTTGACAAGTATCATCATCTCTGCAATGCTTACCATAGCATACAGAAAGACACCCTTAATAAAAGAAAAATAYATTTCCAAACAGAACTGTAGAAAAGGAAAATATTACCAGTCCATCAAAAAAAGATCATGAAATCTCAAACTTAGCACAATTTTGATAGTTTTGTAAATGCCCTTCTGCTGTCAGGGCATTTATATTCACAATAATATTCACTTTCAAGCTTTTCTTCTCAGGGAAACCTTCTTCTTCACAATTCCTATGGCCAAGATCCTTCTTTCATTAAAAACAAACAATCCAGGCTGTATATAAATCAAGTGGGTTTTACAGACTGAATGCTCAGCAGTGACCCTGGGGGTGCTTGCCTAATTCCCACTGCTGGGTTCATTCCCATTGAAAACTGAAACAGAGAGGAGAGAGTGTGCAAAAGGTCTCATCCCAGCATGGAGCTAGGGTTCCTGCACAGGTCCCAGAATTAGGAAGTGCTTCTCTCAATAATTAATACAAGAATTATTGCGCCCGATAACAAATCATTTAAAATCTCAGTCTCAAAGSTGGCAATTTAAGGAAATGAGATAAGATGGTGATGTAAGATAAAAACTGATAATACTCAAAAGTACTACTTTTGTGCAACATGTTTATGAAACATGGACTGTGCTATTTATCTGTAATGTGGAGTCACTGTCTGGGAAAGTTACAGCCTTCCATCAAATTTGGGYAAGTAATTCCAAGTCTATCAACAATTATAAACAGCAGAATTAGATCAATTGACTCAACACCACCAACTAAACTGAAAAATACAGGTAAACAAAAAAGGAACTGATCATTAGCTGTAYCAATTAAGTTCCACATCCTTTTCTATACTTAGACAAAACTGCAGTCAACTCCAGCAAAGAATATAAAAACAGGACTATGCTGTAAACCTTAGGAGACATACTAAAGCTGTGTTAAGTGTTTACAGTTCTTCATTGTCAAAACTTTCACTGAAATGATCTTTCCAAGAGTCAGTTATTGTAGTATTGCAGTGAAAAACAAGCTGTTTAAAAACAAAACAAAGCACCTCTGTTTTTTCTTAAGGTGCTTATTGTATGCTGTTATTCTTCATTCAGTAACCCATATCTATTATTGCTAAATTTTGTGCATCATTAAGAAAGCTGTTTATGAAAATGGTATTGTTCAGCTTTCTGTTTTGGTAGAGAATTAGAGTTATTTGAAAGACATGTATATTTTATTCAGTCACAATTTCAACTATTGGTAATTGAAGCGTTTGCTTTTATGTGTCCATCTTCTACAACACCTCAATAAAAGGTCCAATCAAAATGTYACAGCTCGTGTTCTCTTCATCTGTCAAGCAGCCTTCACAATTATAGGTGCCAATACTAACTGGCCTCCTGAATCATCAACACTGTAAAGTCCCATTTTCTCATACAGGGTGTTATTCAGTCCTGATAATTCTTCTTGCTTTCAAAGATTCATCAAAATTTAATGAAAATGTGGAAACTTTTTTGATAAAAAGGAAATCTGCCTATTTTTTACTAGTCCTCTTGTCATATTCTAAAACTGCAGCTTCTTGTCCTGAGGGTATGGATGAGGTTTTTGGTATTACTGAAATTTAACAAAGGGCTGTCACAATTGACTGTTACTGATCAGAATAATTTGCAAATGTCCAAAAAGAACTGCATMAAAAAAAACTTTGTCTGAATTCAACAAAACTGCAATGATAAAAATACAAGATAAATAAAAAACATGAGAAAAGGAATTTAAAGGAAGAAAAGAAATTATTTTCTTCATTTTTTGGTAAACATTTTTCCTAAAATTATTGCTGGTTTCCCACACATCCACTATGTGAAACTATATCACTGCAGCTGCATGTGTGGCAGCTCTGCTCCAGTTTGGATCAGCAGCATCATCATGTATCACATGGCTGCTTCTGAACACCACAGTATCATACTTTTATCATACTGAATAAAAGCAACTTGTCTGCCTCTTACCCTTGACCTTAGATTTCTGCTCTCATCTCACTCTGCAGAAGAAAAATGTATTGACTGAATATTTTTGATAAAGGTCTTTATATATGCTACCAAGTATTAGAGGTATAGAAGGTAAGTTTAGGAATGGCATGCATAAATGCAGGGCAAGAAGGTTTGTGTTGGCCTAATTTCTGTGACCATTCAGTGCCATGTCTGACAGGCCTAAAACACATCTGACATCTGAACATGAGTTTTAACTACAGAGAGCTGCACTGCGACAAGAAAAGAAATGTATGGATCATGATCTTTATTTAAGGGTTTTAGTTATAACACAGAAAATGTTGACTATCAAGGTCAAAGGAGTCATATAATKCAAAATTCAGTGGGAATTTTACCAGAGCAAAAAGCTTGAGAGTGGCAATGATGATCTATGAGGCAAAATACATTTCTAAGCAATATTTTGTACTTGGTGATACTTAAGTATGGCAGACSTCCCAGATAGACAGCACTGTTGTAATATGACTGAGAAATTATACAGGTGTGAATAATTGATGACATATTAAGATTATGTCTTTTAATTACCCACTGAAAATACTCACTTGCAAAAGTCCTGGCTTGCTGAAGGATCACAAAAACTTTTGCACAAAAAACACAATCCAATTATCTTCCTACACTGAGTATCTAAGACTATGCAGTTTGTTAGTCTAACACCTTTGTCAYTGTTTCTAGTCTTGCATTTTATGTAAACCAAATTACTTAAATTATTCATAGCCCTCATTAATGTAAATAAGAATAAAATTCCACTTTATATGTAAACACGGGTGAACACGCATCTGAATACAGCACTATGCCATGTACAACAGTCTCTCTGGTTACTATAGTTCAAACACAAATTGCAGTAATTTTTTCCCCACTTCCCACCAAAGGCAAAAGGACACAAAAGGAACACATTTTGACCCGACTGCCAACAAACCAGCAACAGATGCATACTGAAGTAGGAACAATGTGCTTCACTTCCGTGGCATTGTGCCAGTAACAAATCAGCTGTGCTATGGAACAAATTCTACAGAGCCTGAACATTAACACTGGGAAAAAAATAAAAGAGCAACTTGATATTTAGGAAGACAACAGTATGACTGAAATGTTCCATACCAAGCATAAAGAGCCCAGCCCAAGTCTCTCTGAAGTCAATAGTAAAATTATCATAACTAAATGTTGTGAAATGGGTCACAATGAGGCAAAGCCACTTTTAATGCACAGTCCTATTTCTGACTTTGATCCTCAGTGAAAAAAAGTAAAGCACAATATGAAAATGAAAAAATTGTGCATTAAATCAGTTGTGACAATATTAAACTGTATCTTCTACACATCAAATAGCTGATATTGTTTTCACTATATTTTGTCAACCACCATGCTAGCTAGGACTGATATGTAAATACTTGCTTAAACATCTTTACTTCAGCACAATAAAAATRCTTTGGTAGCCAAAAGCTATCTATTCTAATTTAATCTTTACTGCTTTCTTTAATTTCTGCTTTTCTTTACTGCAAAAGTGTCAATTCTTCAGGACTCCATRCTGCTGCTTCTCATATTCTCATCATTTATTGAAAATCTCCCTGAAGGATGAATTCACAAGAATGGCAGTAGCACTATTTTTTTTTCTGGCCCCTTTTACTCTACTAATAGACTTTTAGCAGTAGCACAATCTAAACTATTTATAATRAATGGAGAATCCCAGCTCTTCCAAATAAAACATGTGACTGAAAGCAGGTAGTAAAAATGGTTCACAACCCACTGGGAGGATGTGACTAATGTGTGGCTGTACTACTGCCTGTTGCTGGAGAGAACTAAAACAGTTCACTTTATATCTCTGGGCCAGAAACTGCTGGTTATACTCATCACTTAATCTGATTTCTTGATGTAAATATTTCAGGGAATCTATCTATCTATCTATCTATCTATCTATCTATCTATCTATCTATCTATCTATCTATCTATCTATCTAGTTTAAGAATATTTTTACCCCACGTTATTCTATTTCTGCATCCAGTAATGCACAACATATTATTTGTGTTTTGCCTGCAACAAAGTCCCAAAGGCTCTAAAGTCAGGGAATAGCTGATCTATTACTGTGTACAGACAGAGGCCCTGAGCACTACCCTCTTATAGAAAACTACACTTAGCTGGGACTGTAGTGAATTATTTACATCTTGCTTTCTATTTTACAATTCAGCTAATCCTGGGAAGAAATAGAACTCTTCCCACACAAGAAAAACCCTCCAAACACTCTTTTTTTCTTCTTTTTCCTATTATTATGAGTGCTCGAAAATAATCACAGAATACTCTGAGTTGGGAGGAGCCCACAAGGATCACGAAGTCCAACTCTTAAGTGAACGGCCCATAGAGGGGTCAAACCCACAACCTTGGCATTATTAGCACAATGCTAAGCTAATCTCAGTGGAATATGAAAGTTTCCATACAACTCTATAACTTCCCCTCTATCTGTGATCTCCAGTGCTCTCTTCTGAAACAATACAAAATTTGCAATTTCCAGACAACCCGGATGATTTTCTCTCCTTTCATATCCTATCAACCTTCCCTACATTTTTTTATTCATCTAAGTACATGATGTCAATTCACAACTTCAAGATCTCAGCTGAGGCTAACAATTTTCCCACTTTTTAGTTACTACTGTTTGTTTCTTTCCATTAAATAAATGTGACACTGTCTGAATATTTCTTTTCCCTATGTTTCTGAATTGGCTTTGTTATACCTTGGCTATTATACTGCCTTTTTTTTTTCAGTGCTTTACATCAGTCCAAGTTACAATTTCTGATGGAATTTGCATAAGCTTTTGTAGTTATGGCACACTCTTGAGAGGCATGTCAGGCATTAGACCCTTGTTTGTTTTAGAATGGGCTAAATGTCAGGTAGGAATAGGCTGCCTGAATGGTAAATGTCATTAATTTAAACTGCATAAATACGTCTGCATTCGAACATAATTTCACATTCTGTTAGAAACAGGAAAAAGATGAAGAAAGTCTTCACTTATGGGTCTTTGTGTTCAAAATTTGCTCAGTTTCTCCTCTTTTGAATACCTGATACCAGCAATGACACATAAACCAAAAGCAGACTTGGAATCTGCCATCTTTAGCAAACCTAAATAAATATTCCAGTTTTGCCTTAAAGAATGCATTCCAGGCTCTCTGTCTCCAAGGCAGTGCAGAGATAGCTGCCACTCATAAAGTTTTTTAATTCTGATTCAAATTGAGCACACTGTGGGGTTTTAGTTCTTACTCACCCTTTCTCTGAAGAACATCAGCGTCCAGTATTGTCTAGCAAATGGCTGTAAGCAGATTATTACATAYCTTAAATTGCAAAGCATTTAAAGTAACAACTCTTTCCAAACAGCCTTTAGACTTTTTCGATAATAAGAGACAATGGAAGGCATTTGTAGAATAGTCAGAATTTCAGCAGCAATAGATGAAATGTTAAAAATTAAATGAGTTATTAAGCAACATCAGTTTTCCCGATATCCAATTATCATCTTCCCATCACCTTTTCCTTAAGTACTTCTGCTTCTTACATTGCCAACCACGATTTGCTATTTGAAATACACAAATGTGGGTGGATGAGGTGGAGGAGACATGCTAAAGGTAAGGGAAAGGTTTGACTGTACAGCCCTTACACTTAGTGGTGATGTGGTTCAGAGCAGCTGGGTGAGGGTCACGCAGATGGAAAAATAAGGAGATGTAGTGGGTGTCTGCTACTGATTATTTAACCATGATCTAAGTATTGATGAGTGATTCTATAGGTAATTAGAAGAAATTTCTGGACTGGTAGCTCTGGTCCTTACAGGATGTTTCAACTTCCCAGACATCAACTGGGAATATCACATTGCTGTGATGAGCAGGTCTTGGAAATTCTTGAAGTTTGTAGGAGATAACTCCTTGCCATAGGCACTCAGTGTAACAACCAGCAAAAGCCTCCTAGATTTGCTGTCACAAATAGAGGAGGATGTGGTTGCATGTGGCTGTCTTGGCCACAAGGAGCAGGAAGTGGCTGAATGCATGCACAGCAATGGCTACACAGTGGAAAGACAAGGAATCATTATTTCTGGACCAGAACAAAATTTTTCTCCAAAACCACATTTTGCCTTACAGAAATTATTAATTTTTCTTGCCAAGAGCATTCTAGGTTAGCAAAAGTGGAAATTAAACACACAAAAATAAATTGTTCAAACCCAACTATATACAGCTCTATGGGATATACAGAGCATGGATATGTATTACAATGCTTAACRGCAGAGAATTTTCTTTGAAAAAGAAAATACATTAAAGTCTACAGTTATTTATATGGTATAAAGAGCTACTCAGATGCTTGYGTCTGCTCTGTTTTTTTACAAATAAAGGCTCTGGTTGTCTTTGGAAGAAAAAAAAAATTATATAATATTTGAAATTAAAGAAATTGGGTTTTTTAAAATAATATTTCTCATCTTTAATCTGTATTTGGTGAAAAGTATTCTATCTATAGATTAAAAAAACACATAATAAAATATTCTAGTAGGATGGCTGAAGCAGCAAGCTATTAATCTGTTTTTTTTGTTCAGTTTAGATACTTCTTAGCTTACATATTACAAACTTACTGTCCCAAAACTGCACTTAGAACAATCTATTAATAATAAGAGTATTTATGGCAAATACCATGTGCCGTTTAAAGCATTACTCTTGTTTATAAGTGTATAGACAATTGTTTTTTTCTATTTTATGAAGTGTGAAAGAAACAATTGCTTCTGTTGTATTAACTCATTACTATGAGTTAAGAAAATCAGAAAGTGACAGCTAATGGTAACATATTCCATATTCAGCACCTTGAAAAAGCTAGTTTTACAGAAAGATTCCATTTTTTCACTCAACAGCCAAAGACAAATCCAATACAAAATAYAACCAGGTTACAACTTGTTCCACATACTTGCATAAACCCATCACTGTTGCTCAATATTTTTTTGTTATTAACATACTGTGCAAACTAAAAGTTGGGAWTTTTTTTTTATTATTTCTTTATMCTCTTTAGTCTACTGAAAAATAGTAATAGACATTAAGAAAGAGAGTGTCTCTAGCTGTCCTGAAGACCCTTGTGATTATGGCAAAATTTTTCTTCCTGTTTCATTGCCAAATTGGACTATTCTCAAAGTCAAATCATATTTTCCCTTCAGTTCATAATGTCTGTACTTCAGGGTAATCCTGCACATAGTTTTAATATTCCTTTCGACTATTAGATGAGTGTTTTAAGCACAGAAGCTTATTCAGAGAGGGCACATTTTAAGGCAATATGGTATATAATCATCTTTGCTTTTTGTGAGGAGTGTTTGTAGAAGTATTGGACCTACTAACAGAGAATATTTACTGGAATTTTTAAACTGTTACCTGTCCATTATTTTTTTTCAGATTATTAAATTCTATCTAGATTATCCAAGTTAAATTTTAAGAGGCTTTCTCATATAAAATCTGCAATGAAAATCCTGCCTAACAACTTTTAGGAGCTTCGTTTTACAAATTCAAAACCAAGGAAACACACCTCTGCAAACACTATGRCATTGCTACAAGCCAACAGTTTGTACTTTGTCTCTTCACACTTGAACGTGAATCAGGCATTCATTAAATTATTCAAATGTATCCCAATGATAAAACACATCCTTGCCTGGCACTTGAAAATCATGGACCTGAAATACAATGAAAAAAATAGAGGTACCCTCAGAAAAGGGATATGAAAGAAAAAATAAATTCAAAACCAGCAAGTCATGAAGGCTAAACAGTGTTTGTGAGAGTGTAGAGGTAGTTTATACATAATATTACTGAATTACTAGAGGTACCATGCTATGCTGTATTAAAAAAAAATTTAAAAAAAAAAAATTTAAAAAAAAAAAAAAAAAAAAAAAAAAAAAAAAAAAAAAAAAAAAAAAAAAAAAAAAAAAAAAAATAAAAAAAAAAAAAAAAAAAAGTGAGGTGGTAAAATGTCATATCATGACAAGTTACTTAAGTTTGCACTGTCCAGAGAAGATTGTAGGAAAGTGTCAAAAGACCTGAGAGCACCATGGGGGTGTAATTAAGTACTTAATATGCACATTGAAGAACATACACATTTAACAGAAATATAAGCCACCTGTGCAGTTTAACTATATCCAAAGAAACCTGCATGCTATTACAGAAAGCCAGATAACTTGCATTTTAAAAAAAAATGTAAAAAAAAATTCCCAAATCCTAGCAGTACTGGAGACAATGCCTTTATATTTATAAACAATACAGTCTTGTCTGGTGTAGTATTGTCTTCAGCACTGAGCCTCTACTCTTTAAAAGTGTTTATCAGAGTCAGAAATGTCTGGCTATTGACAAAGAAAGATGATTAGATGCTTTAAGGATCTGTATCTTACATCAGGAAGAAGAATACTAAATGACACCCAATATATAACATATATAATGAGTGGAACACAGCTATTGTCTCTGGCTTGTGACGGGAGAATAAGGACATACACAAACAAACAAAAAGAAAGTAAACTCCCTAATGATTAACTGTATTTTCACACAAAGAGAAATAAAACCAAGGAACTCACTGCCAAAGGCTGCCACATATCTACCACTGTGCCACAGTTAGACTGGAAATTTGCATTCTACCAAAGGTATCGAGTGGTAGCATAATACTGATAAGGATCTTAGAAACTCATTAAACTGGCTACTTTACAGACTTGGCCAACCTCTAGATAGAGATCAGAAGCCTCAATAGTGGAATGTGCCAAGCTCTTACAACTTTCCTTGAAGGTCCAGGCCCTCTTCTTTACTCATTTGATAAAGAACTTACTGACATTGTGCTTAAACCTAAGTAAGAACTCTCATCTTCATTAGTGGAAAACCAAACTTGATTTACTCTCTGAAATTCCTAATTCAGTCTATAAGGAACATCTACTGACTTGCAGTTTGATCCAAACACAGAAGGATAAAATTAATGGAAGAGAAAGAAACAGTCACCAAGCAAATTATACATGAGTTTAGAAGCTTTGTTCTGAAAAAAGATCTGGTTTAGATGTACCACCAAGCCTAAAGACTACACAGTCAACTTAATCAGCATTAGATATTCTTTAGTACAAACACAGGCAGTGATCTGGTGACAAGGCTGATCATACGTTTTGTCACAGTATTTTGGCTGAAACGAACACAGTTTTATTCCTGCAAAGACTGAAGGATCAAGTCCTCAATATTAAGTAAAAATATTGTTATGAGAGCATCTACATCAACAGAAGAGGTTGYGAAGTGCAGAATATTCTTTTACAATGCAGCTGGCACAAAACTTTTGGGGGATTATAAAGGAGAAGCTAAGTCAAACAGAGAAGCTATGTGTCCATTCTTCCTGGACTAGTCCAATCCTCCAGCAACATTGCCTAATGGATTATCATCCCTGYTCTTCAGATGATTTGTGTTTTGGCTTGAAATTACCTACAGAAGCCCAATGGAAAATACTTCACCACTGAAGCACTGAAACTCTGAACATTTAATTCCCTGATGAGAGTGATTGTAGTCATTAGTTTACAGTCACATCTATCTTGATGTGCTTGTGCACTGCCTTCCAGCTGGCTGCTTCTTTAGTTTGTTTCCCGGTGGTTTTAGTGTTAATTAACAGGACACTGTGAATTTCTATGGCCTGTGAATTAATTTGGCTTCTTATAAGGTCTTCCATCAGCCAGAGCCACCTCTATTTTAAATGAGAAGAGGCAGTAAAGCAAAGACCTTCAGTGTTCAAGTGAAAAAAGGAAACCAAAAAACCCTGAAACAAAACAACCAAAAATAATTCAATACCATCTTCCTACCAGCAGGCCAGAACTGGCAGCTTTAAGCTGGAACAGTAAGTCAGCCCACATACATGAGCCTATRTCACACAGTAGAAAGGCAATCTGTATTAGTGAGGAAACCCATTGCAGCTTCAAACTCTCCAAGGATTGCTCCAAGCAAAGCCTTATTTTAAATATTAAAAAACTAACTCCTTGATACTATCTTTTGAAACAGTACCCTTACTCAGTGCAGCCTGGAAAGAGTATGAAAGAAAGTTCCTACAACAGCGGGGGAAAGGGG
>NW_026623566.1:792511-835082 GCF_030028575.1 Malurus melanocephalus
GGTGGGCATGTGTGTGTGTGGAAAGCCCTAAGGAAATAATACTCAGAGTAGAAAAATCAAAGAAYTGGCAGCTGAAAAAGCTGGCAGGGAGAAAAGGAGCTGACCCACCTACAGATGCAGAGCACTCATACGACTGTTAAACCAAGAAAATTAAGTACCAGCCATTGAGTGATCAAGTCCTGTTGCTTTTTCATGGTGGTGCTACTGGTCTGTATTGTAGTCAGCCTTGAATTCCAGTGAGGTAGGCAAGAGGGAACACYATCCTGAGTAGGTCTTCTAGTATCTGTCACACTGGACACACTTCTTTACTCAATCACCTGATGGTATTACATTGTTTATGTCATGATTTGCATTTTACCCTTTCCTTTTAATCACCTTTTCTAAGGGTTAAGGTAAAGGTTCCCATAATCCCCATGTAACAGATCGCAGTTCAACTGGGCTGCAATTGCTAACAGCAAGGGAAATGATCAGAAGAAAGGGAGAAGCAGGGGACAAAGTTCTTGCTGTATCTATTCCAGAGGAATCCTCCTGATTCAGGTTGGTCTCTATCAGTTTTAGAACTGCTCAGTGCAGCATAGGGAGGTCTCAGCAAAAGGCCAGACATAGATTTACTTGACACAGTTCTACTCTTTAGAGGTATTTTCCTTCCTTTTCAGGCAACATCTAGAAAATCAAATTTTCTTATTGTGACCTGCAACAGAAGGTATGCTTTTTCCTGGAAAACATTTAACACATGAAGATTAGGAATTGTTTTACACTCTTGTGGGTCAGAATATTTAGTGACAATAAGCAAAACATTCAGGAAATTGTACTGACAAAGATATTTTATCTGTAATCAAAAATTAAAAGCTTAACAGTGGAGTCCATTTTCCTCTACATCATCAGAAGCTGAAGTGTGATTTTCTCCATGTTTGTATGACGACCAGTTTTGAAACATTTGAAACATATTTGTGAAATAGGCTCTCAGTGTATYAGGCACTAAATTCATGGATGCAATTATCTGTTATTTTATGAAGCACATCTTTCAAGACAAAGAAAATTGAACCTGACTACAGAGCAGTAAGATGCACTCAGGTAGAAATTCCTTCGTGCAAGGGTTTCATATTCCCACCTCAGGGAGTGACATCTTTGCAAAGATGGCTGCCATCATCCCTCCCATCTGCATCCTCTTTGATGGTTCCMTAGACACATGCCTGCCAGTTACATACATGCTTTCTGGGAGAGAAAATATGCACTGGAATATGATCCCATGGTTTCACATGACAAATTTTACTGTTATCACCTGATGTACCGGTATCAGACTAAGAAACCAGATATCTGGATGACTTGATCTTATTGAGAGTATTGTGAAGATCAAACTAAAGTTCTGGGAGAAATAATGAAGAACAGATACACTCCACGAAACTATTTTTAATACTTAAAAAAACCCCTATGAAATAATGGAAAATCAGAACCCATTACAGTTGAGAAACACATAAGATTTCCTTGTAAAAAGTGAAATTATTTTTTTTAATTATTGATTTTCACATGTACTGTAGATTTTCACGTTGGAACTGGAATATTTTTCTGGTTTTGGATAACAAATTATTCACCTTATTTGGGATTGCTGATGTTGAAAAACTAGCTAATGGAATTCAAAYAGTATCTTTCTAGAAAATTGAAACAGAATGAGATTAATTACGAATATTCAGTTATCAGGTCTCAGACTTATTTTGTATTATTCTTAACACCCACATTCTGTCATTGCTGGTTTTTCTACTTTTCTCTACATCTACCCATGACTCATTTGTCACTTGCAAATCTGAAGCATTTAATTTTAGACATTTGTCTTCTGAGAATCAGTCATAAATACTATAAGAGCTGTCAGTCTTTGAAGACAAAAATGTCACCTCCCTCCAAAGATGTTAAGCCTTATTCTCCATGGTCTTATCTCCCTATTCTTCCACTTATTTCTGCAGAGATAGTCTTAATTCACGAGCCCCAATGAAGCATCAATTAGATCATTGCAAGGATTAGCAAAGAACGCCAGTTAACAAGGAGCAATGGATTCAAAATACTCATTTGTGCTGTAGTCATGTATTTTCAGCAAATAATATTTTAAGGGAATTTGCACCTGCTGCAGTAGAAATGAGTAAATGTCAGACTAAAGAGATAATATAGAATCAATATTACTCAGTTTTACTTTTTTAGAAGCAGAAGCAGACTTTTAAGCAGGGGTTAAATGTGTATGATGACAGCTCCAACTATTTGCATCATTTTTCTTGTAAATAATTTTAAATTTTCCATGTTGTTTTCTTTCCCCTGCTTTAAAATTGAGCCAGTGAATTCTTGTTTTTTTAGAAAAAAAACTGCTGGGATATCACAGCTATTGTGGAACTCTGCCAAATGAGTGAGCCCACACAAAYAGGCACAGGTCAAATGTTATCATTTCAAATGATTTTGACATCTTAAAAAAGGTACATTTTAATCATATCGCTCATGACATATTGCACATGTGATTTCTTTGACTGTATATACAGGTGGTCTGGCTGGACTTGCCTAGAAGAAACAGAATTCCATGAAAGCCAAGCCCAGATCCTATTCACCCTCACAGAATCACAGAATCAATCGCAGAATCAACTAGGTTGGAAATGACCTTCGAGATCATTGAGTCCAACTGATGACCTAACACCACCTTGTCAATTAGACCATGGCACTGAGCRCCACATCCAGTCTTTTCTTAAACACTTCCAGGGATGGTAACTCCGCCATCTCCCTCAGCAGCCTATTTTAATATCCAATCACTTTTTCTTGAAGAACTTCTTCTTAATGTCCAGCCGGAACCTCCCCTGGCGCAACTTAAGCCTGTGTCCTCTGTCCTGTCMCTGGGTGCCTGCGAGAAGAGACTGACCCCCATCTGGCTACATCCTCCTTTTAGGTACTTTTAGAGAGTGGTGGGGTCTCCCCTGAGCCTCCTCCAGGCTAAACAACCCCAGCTCCCTCAGCTGCTCCTCATAGGATGTGTGCTCCAGACTCTTCACCAGCACCACTGCCCTTCTCTGGACACACTCCAGCACCTYAATGTCCTTCCTAAATTGGGGGGCTCAGAGCTGGACACAATACTCAAGGTGTGGCCTCACCAGTGCCAGGTACAGGGGGACAATCACAGCCCTGGTCCTGCTGGTCACACAATTCCTGATACAGGCCAGGATGCTGCTGGCCTTCTTGGCCATGTGGGCACCCTGCTGTCTCATTTTCAGTCACTGTCAAACAGCACCCACAGGTTCCTTTCTGCCTGGCTGCTGTCCAGCCACTCTGTCCCCAACCTGTAGTGCTTCATGGGCTTGTTGTGACCAAAGTGAAAACCTATGAGCTCTTCTGAGGCCCGCAATATGTGAGGTTTTAGTCATCACTAGTGACTACATTAAAGTTACAAAAGTGATGACTACCCAGTATAAAAATAGGCCTTTCACTTTTGCCCAGTAGTCAGGCACACTAAAGGCAGACTCATACCTGCTCCAAAMGTCTTTGCAGCCTCATGGGAATCTTTCCACTGACTCCAGCAAGAGCTGAATAATAAATATTGCACCAAAGAAGTGCAAGGCAGGCTCATTGTACAATATATTCATAATAGTGACATTTGACTGAGCTGCAATGGGCCATGAGTCACATAACGCTAAATGTAACGGTCTGATAACAAAAAATGTTACGCACACAATAAGGAGAGGGAAGTGGGATCAGAATGCTGTGCAGAAAAAGTAAAAGTTGCATGTCCCCAAAAGCCACAGAAACTAAAACATTATCTGGCCATAAGTGCACTCGAAGGTCTGAAAACAGTGTAATTTTAAAGACTTGAGAATGGAGGAATTGCCCACTCAACCTCTCGAGGTAGTTAGGAGATACCTAACTATTCTAAAGTTAAGAAATGACAGCATGATGAAAGCTTCTTGTTTTGCAATAGATTTGAGTGTTATCTGTAAGTTTGCTAACAGTCCCAAACCAATTCAAAACTCTACTGCACATGACCAAGCACAGCTCTATAACAATTCCTTAACCATAGACGCACGAATGTAACAATTTAACAAAATCTTTTTAGTTACCAGATTTGAACTACTCCACCTCAGATTGCTTTTTAATATTTCAGGGGCTGATTCAACCCATGATCCGAACATCTGCAAGCAACATCCCTTTGTCCACTGGAACAGAAGCTGAATCCAAGCTTTTCTATGTCTTTCAGTAGACAGTTACAGCAGTGCACCATAAGGGCTGGTTGCTCCCTAAGGGATGGCAAGGTGGAAACCAAGCATGACATCCAGCCAGCAGATCAGGTGTCTTGCCAGTCAGGGCCGAGCTTCACAGTACCTAGGCAAGGTGAACAGCACAGGACAGACCCAGAGATGGCAGCCAGGCTCAACCAAGAGCGCAGATCATCAGGAAAATTCCTGGTGATGAGGCAGGTCTGAGGTTAAGTCATGAAATCAGCCTTCAGGTTAGGGTCTTGATCAAMACAGCCCATGGCCATGCAGGGCTGTGGCTGAACTGGAAACAACAGCTCCTCTGTGTTTGTCCTCTGAGATGACTCGGGCAGGGACTGAAGGCCCTGGGCTAAACTAAAATCAGGCTCCCAGGCCCATGGACAGAAGTGTCGACAGAGGCCCAAGGGGATCACAAGGGGGTCACTGAAGTCCAACTCCTGTTAAGATCCTCCACCAGCAGTAACCAATTGAATGATTTACCATGCAAGTAAAAATTACATGTAATGAGCATAGATTAATATCTGCTGGACACTTTTGGTCAAAGAGCTAAGAACAACTAGTACCATTTCAGTTTTCGTTTAGCGATGACAGATTTGGGACCAGCTTTGTGACTATTATGAATTAGGAATGAAGCTGAGACACAATTCATGTTTTGCAAAGCTGGTTTCCTTGTGGTTTGTTTTTTTTTTCAGTTATGCATTATAATGCACTATAAAACACTATAAAACATTATGAGCCACTACACATGAGAGAATTGCAGGTTTTAGAATAACTGCCTCTTACATACTTAAAGGTAATCTTGAATATGTATAAGTTTATATTTTGCTACTTCAGTTGTTGAAATATAAATGTTCCATAAAATGCTGACCCTGTTAAAATCAATGACCATCATTGTAATTCCCCTTTGTTAGTTAGGTTATCCGTTTTTTCGTTCCTCAATACTTTACTGAAAATAGATGATTAAAACAGGCAACTCTTTCTACATTGACATCTGGCTCAAAGTTTCATTAAAATATTGTTAAAATGTTGGACAGATGGATTAACTGAGACCAAACATTACCCCATATAAATTAACCCTACAAGTATAATGAAAGCCCTCTTTCACACATGCTACTATAAAGTTTTTGTTTATAAGAATTCCCCTTCTTGGATACCGAAAACGAAGTATTGTTCATTGCCATATGGCTTACATTAAATACAGGGAAACAAACAAAAACACAGTAAGTCTTTGACATTTTAATGACTTTGGATCAGATACTCCTACCAAAAACTGCTCTATTGGCTAATTATACTCACTGGTAAAAACATTAATTTCAGTTCCTGCCTTTTTCTGCTAACTTTGAGTTCAARTCTTGGTGCTGGAAAAGATTATATGCATTATCAACAGCCCTTAAAGATGAAATGAGGGTCCCTTTGGCATTTCAGAACTAGAATATGAAAGAAAGCTTTTGAATAAGATTAATTACACAAGACAGAACTAGAGAAATGCTAAAAGTGAATGGACATCAGAGTACTTCCACTTTAGGATAAGGGATTTTCTTCTGTGAAGACCAGGCTCCTATAGGATCCATRCTGCAGTCTAGCTCATTCCAAGGGCTCCAAGGGCTAGTCAATAAAATTTTGCAGAAGCACAAGCTTCCCATTAATCTAAACTTTTAGAATCCAAGCAAGTTACTGAATAGTGCCAGCTCCTGCCACTATCAGAAACATTTTAGGTTTGCAGTAGTTCATAGACCTCTCTCCATCTCCATTTGAAAAGCATGGATTTGCTATTGAATATAGATGAGACAAAAAAAAAAAAATTCAGTACAGTATTGTGTTAAATGTAAATTATTTCTGTTTAGAAGGAGAGACGTGGTGATCAGGCTTCGGAAGTGCCATCTGACTGAACGAGAATTTGGCTCACACAGAATGGGAGTAATTAATTTAAGTGTATGAAAGTTAAGTGAAAGACTGACGCATATGGTAAGAACCAAGACACCATTGGACTACTGCCCACCACGATGTCAGAGTACTACTTTATACTAGAAGAGACATCCAGTGAAATGAGGACAATCCGCAAAGCAATATTATTAACTAATTATGAACATTCCCCTAAGATCAGGCCACCATGGCTGGCACTTTTGCTTGTAGTCAGCCCCATGTTATGTGGAGGGAAACTAATAAACCTTTGTGAATGGGCAAACTGAGCTAGACCATTGAGCAGTTAGGGCAACATATCAGAGATATGAGAAACAGAGCACTGTTACAATATTTCTTATACTACAACACTATTAAAAGATAGCATTTTAAGGCTCTGAGTGATCCCACAGATGACAGATTCCAAGAGAAAAAACACCATGTATCCAATAACTCAAAGGTATGCAAGCACAATTATTTTCCTAAATAACAGTGTTGAGAAAACAAGGAGTAGATGCCACGTCAATCTGATGGTGATGAAGACAGCTGCACAGACACATGGCTGGGGCTCCTAAAGGCTCAGACCAAGTAACATACCAACAATTCCCACATGGAAGCCTGACCTCATTGTTCTCTGTACCCATACATTCACTCTGATAGATACACACAGAGACAAAAGGATCTATTAGCTGTCTTCTTGGTCTCTACTGAAGGATGATTTTGCCTGATTTTTTTCCCCCTAAATAACTTATAGTATTTTAAATAAAACCAATGGAACTGGAAAAGAATAAATCTTTACTTCAGAAAGGCATTGAAAAGGTAAGCATATACCTCCAAGTAACTGTTGTGGGTTAAGGTTTCTCCTTTGGTTTCCTTTCTTGGGGAATTTTTCTTTCCCACTGTGTTGCTGGGATACACTGATTGCCAGGTCATCCTTTGATGGCTGGGTGATTAGTAAAGACAGTAAGACCTACACCCCACCCAAGGTTCTCCCTGGAGTACTTCTGTTCTCACGGGAGTTTTGGGCTGGGGGAGGGGTGTGTGAGTGTGTGGTGGGGAGTAACTTCACTTCCTGCCCTGCTTGGCTCAGAGAAGGAGGTCGACCTGCTGCCTGCAGGAGAGAGCTCGCCTGCCTTTTTCTGCAGAGCCCAGCTCTCTGTTCGTTGGTTCCTGTTTGCTGCACTGTGMTCTTCTCCCTGTGCCTTGCCGGGGACCCCTGAGATTCCAGCTGCAGGGGTTGAGTTCTRCTCCATCCCGTTTCACAGCCACGGGATTCTGCTTGTCTCTTTGCTCATCCGGCCGTCCTGGGGTTTCTTGCTGTCCAGAGGAGCACCGAGATCGGCGTTTCCGCTGTGAGTTTCCAGAGGAAACTTTTCTCCATCCACCTCTGCTGGCTTGTGCCCGTCCTTGGCCACRCAGGAGATCTAAGCCGACCAGGACATGCACCACAGCGCCCCCTGCAGCCGCCGGGAAATCATCGCACCCACCCTGCCTGGCCGGGAGCCARCAGCGCCCCTTTTGACTGGGAATGTTACTGCACCAAAGGGGAGGGTGTGTCTCTGTAAGGCTGTCACTGGGTTTGGGACTGGGCTGGTTGTTGCTATCATTATTGTTACTTGTTTCACCTTGTTATACATATTAGTAAAAACTGTTATTCCCTTTTACCCATACTCTTGCCTGAAAGCCTGTGATTTTCAAAGCTGTAATAATTCAGAGGGAAGGGGGGGGTCATATCCACCACTCCAAGGGGGGTCCCTGCCTTCATTGGCAAATACCTGTCYTTCAAACCAAGACAGATTTTGGCATCCAATGCAAGGCTCAAGGGCACAGAGAGGAAAAAGGGGTGCAAAAGGATTAACAATTTTAGGGTGAGCTATCTGTGTGTTCGGGGTGTAGGAACTTCACTAAGCGTCATCATGTGGTCTAGCATACCTTGGTTTGGRTGGCACATATTCATGGCCGTATTTTTCCCATTTGCAGCTCCTTTCCTGAACATGGGTCCTCTGACTAAGGCTACAGTGGCCATTATCTAGTTCACACAATGGGWGAATAAGGTGAGGAATTTGTGGATTTTTAACTTCCTCTGGACAGCAGGCACATGGATACAGGACTACCACACACTGAGTGCATGCTTTTGGAGTTGGATTAMTAATGATACCTACTGTGAGGAAATAACACCAGGGAAAGCATTCTCCCAATCCTTCACCCATTTTTTGGGGCTACTCCATCAGCATTCAAAGGGTCCATTTTTTCCGTAGATGCTAACTACGTGATACTAATAKGCATATTCTGTTTAGCATTGAAGGACAAGGCGAGACTGCCCTGGGCAACCACTCTAACATCTGTCACAGAGATGTTAGGGAGAGAGACTAGGGATGCTGCCCCAGAGACCAGGGATGCTGCCCCAGAGACTAGCAACTCTGCCACAGAGCCTGACCCATTCCCCAAGCCAGACCCTGTCCCACTGCCTGACCCTGCTCAACAACTTACTTCAGAAACTAAATGCCCAGAGTGGGTGAAGGTAGTGGTGGAGGAGATACACCACCTGGAGTGGGTGGGGGTACTGGTGGAGGAGATGCGGAAGATGCACCAGGGGCTGAGGGAATACATCTTCCCAGCTGGCAGCAAACCCTCTTCCTGCCCCAAAGAGGAAGGGTCTGATGGCGCAGCAGTGGAACCCATGGACATTACACCTGTCCAGGTTCTGGCTGAACCACAAGGCCAGCCACAACCAGATGCAGTAGCCCCTGTGCAGAGGAAGAAGTATAAAACCAAATTGGTATGCTCAGCTAATGATGATGGGGAACCACGGTCCTCACAACCAAGAGGGGAGGCAGAGCCAGAAATAATCACTGAATCCCTGTCGCATGACAGCCTCCGCAATTTGCAAAATGATATTGAGCAACGGCGGGGCGAGGCTTGGTCAACCTGGTTACTTCGGGTTTGGGACCTTATGGGCTCAAGTGTGCAATTGGATAGCGGTGAGGCAAGGCATTTGGGCGCCTTGACCAAAGATGCTTGTATTAATCAGATGTCTGTGAGGGAGCCAGGGCCCCTTTCTCTCTGGGAGCGGCTCTTAAGGAGTGTAAGAGAGAGGTTTGTCCACAGAGATAGGATGCAGGAATACTATTGCAGAATGCCCTGGAAGACCATTGAGGAAGGGATCCAACGGCTCAGAGAAGTAGGAGTAATGGAGGTACTTCACTTGACTGGTCAGCTAAGGGAGGTAAAAACTCTTTGCTCAGCCTCTCATTAGTTGACATTTAACACTCGTTTCTTCCCCACCCAGATGTCTCAGCCTATTTCAAATCACTCAAATCACTCAAATCATTCAAATGTTATTGAATGAACACAAGTACATTTTATCAATTACTGYTTTATATAGCTTGGTCACACAAAACAAAATTGCAGGAACACTTTGAAATAAATAAGCAAGTTTGGTGTGAAGGCAAAATCCTTCTAGCCCTGAACTTAGTTCACCGTACAGAAAGTTAGGTGACATAAAAAATACTATCCCAACAGTAACATTTCATAATGACAATAAAATTAAATGACTGTCTTCGTAAATTTCAAGGTAATTTGCAAAGTTTCACCAGCACCTTTTACAATCTTTACTGATCACAATAACCCAGCCTTTTCAACATCAGGAAAAAGGGAATGAAAAGGCAAATTGAATTAGTCTAATTTCCATGTATTGCCAGAATATTCTTTACAAATAAAAATATTTGTTCCTCTCTTTTATGAAAAAAAAAAGAAAAATCAGGAACACGCTTTCTGACAGATAATCTGTTAAGATGCAGAATGCATTTTTTTATTAATCTAAATCTGTTCTGGCCTTTGTGGTTSTTGCCTCTATCATGGGATCTGACACCATCTGTTATTTCCTGGGTACAAGTGCATGTACCTGGATCCACACAAGCATAAGCATTGTTCATTTCATATTTACAAGGAAGAAGACATTTAAAGGAATGATCTGGGGAACAACCACAGAATACTTCTCTCCTTTGGCACCAGAAACCTAAATATGCTTAATCTAGCCTTTCAATTTAAGGACTATTTCCTAATCATGGGAAACTTAGTAGAATCAATATTTGCAAACTGTAGATTACTATACTGCTACTTCTCATTCAGAAAGATAAAATTTCTGTCATATATATTATTGCATATATACATATATATATGTAAAAGAAACAAACATTTTTTGTCACAGTAAAAAGATTATAAGCATACAGATTGAAAAGTATCACTTCCCAAGACATACCAATAACCCAAATATCTACAGCTGGTGGGTTCTAAGAGCTACTAATACTATGAGAGTCTAAAAAAAGCAGTTCATCAGTATAGACAGAGTTGCTGAAACCTAGGATTCAGGTTGRAAAACCAAGTATCTATGAAATGCCAGTTACACAGTGAGCCATCATAGCAGGAAGGAATGATGAGAGTGGCAACAGTATGTTGCTGTCTGATTCTGAAAGACACAATTTCATAGATTCCTCTCAGATGACCAAATAAAAATGGGCAAAGGTCTCGCATAGCTGGGATCCAAAGGCACTTGGACTGATCAAATAATATATTTCATATGCTGGTAGCCACAGAATTTGGTTTGCAGACAGAAAGGACCATTGTCACATGGATCTTGACACTGTAAATGTAATCAAGTACAAAACGGATTGATGGGAATAATGGGAAGAAGCTCTAGAACAAACAAAGTTAAAAGAAAAAGTGCTACTGTGACTGTTACTGTTACTGTTTCTGTTACTGTTACTGTTACTGTAATGACACATATTTTCATCAGACTTTTAATCTTGCGTAAGATTTATTTCCCAACTGGTATGCACCAGGTGTGGTGCAACAGTGCAGACCATGGAAGGAGGACCTGACTGCTGRCATACAAGAACCAAGCAAGATGATTTTTACTATGATTGGAGTCAACATTCATTTCTACAATTCAGAAGTGGTAAAGACTAGCACAGAATAGTAAATGCAGCAATAGAAGCATATATTTCCTCCCACTACCCTATTTTTGGGGTAGTATTTAGCTTAATAATTTATGAGTATTCATCAATTTCTTAGACACTGACTAAAGCTCAGAATATCCATGCCTCAGATAACTAAAGCATCAAAGCCTAAGGCTATATAGTTAGCAAATTCCATTGGCAACATTGAATTCAGGGACCACCATAAAGCTACTGCTGTAGAAAGAATAAAATTTTAGCACAGCTTTTTTCAGATATTGACAGTGACAAAATCTTTCAACTATACATCATAACTTAGAGCTACTCTAGTAACATGAATTTAATTTAGCAAAAGCTAGCCTCTGTGAGATGAACATATTTCAAATATGACAGCATATCATATTTTAAAACTGAACAAAGTCACAGCTTTCTTATTGATAAGGAGTTTAACAAATATGAAGTAAGCTGTATCAGTCTGTGAGAAATGTCTCTCCAGCATGAATTCCCACAGAATAYTCCTGCAGAATTTCCTCATTTCTGTATCTAATTCCATGATCCAATAGGGCATCTCTTTCTAGGGTAATGATTGCAGGTAATTAGAAAGTGGTCAGAATTAGAAAGTGCTAGAGAACTCTGAGTAAATTTTGAATATATGTTAATTATATTCAGTTACTATATGCCAGAAGAGAGCCAGGTGAATTTTTACAAACACAATCTAGTTTTGCAAGACGCAGGCAAACAAGAGATTTCCTCTACACAAAAACTGAGGGAAGACACAAATGCATAAATCTTTTGGACAAATAGACAATATATTATGAGACTCTTCTCTTAAATTCCCAGCCCATCCTAAGTTTTTGTTGAAAACACTGTAAAGGTAACAGGTAATATAAAATCTTGATCTTTATAAGACAGCAACTGATTTCCTGCAACAAAGTGATAGGCTACAGTCTAAGATTTACCACTGTGAAAAACACTTTAAGCTGTTCTTTCTTACCACCCAAATAATCTTGACCTTTTTTATGCAGAAGTGTCACAACTGCAATGCTTAAAATCTACACTCAAATTGCATGTTTTCTTCATTCTCTCCCAACATTTAGAAGAATTATATTTCTTTCCCAGTTTGTAAATAAATATGAAATTGTCTCAGGCCAACACAGTACACAGTGCTTTTTTTTTTTTTTTAAACAAAGCATAAGGCTATCCCTTACTTTTTTTTTTAATTGTTGAAGATTAAAAATACATCAGTGAATACAGATAGAACAACATTCCAAATTGACAGATTCATCTTAAGACATGCAAACCACTTCAGGATTTGTGGTAGAAATAACAGTATAGGTTTCCACAGTAATGATTCAGTTGTTATATGATTGCAAACTGCTATCCTGCTCACATTAGTGAATTATGCTGCAATTAGAATCATGCAGTAGCTGGATCAGTCTTGGGGGACATTTACTTCATGGCTGGGCTATTACTACAATTTATACATGAGACATACCTGCTTTTACCTCATTTAGATAACAAAGCAGTCTTTAAACAGGTTTTTAACCTGAAACAATCATCCATTTTAACACCTAAACCTTTCATGTGCATGACTAAATACTGTATTGAAGTGCTATTTTTAAGGCTCTGATGAGAGTAGTAAGACACCGCATCACAAACTATAACTGGTTTGTACTCCAGGGGCATGTATGTACGGACAGCACAAAACACATTATAAATTGATCCTGAGTTAAGGCCAAACAGCTGGAATCCAACCCATTTGTAGGTGAAGTCAAGAGTTAAATTTTCATGTGATTTTGTAAATATCTAGGGGTCTTACAGATGCTTTAGACACCCTGTAACTTGCTCTCTTCAGAGAGACAAACACACCCATGCACAGACCAATACTCTCAAATCAGGAACAACTTGGCTATATTTGTGGTAGCAAAATTACCTTGCACACAACCATCACACAGGTTGCTTCACGGATCTGTTTCTCTCTGCAGAAAAATTACTTAGGGAAGCAAACACGGATTCTCTCCTCATTCTTCTGCAGCACCTGCGCAAAACAGTACATTATTTTCTGTTCATATCTGATTTCTTTTCATTCAGTAAATATCAGTTTAAAGGAATTTTATTTAGGGAGTCTTACAGAGTACCAACCACTTGACTGGATCCACTGATTTGCCTCATTCATGCAGATACTTGACCAAAATTGCATAAGCATTAGCTTTGAAGATCAAATAGAGAAGTCCATTCTTTTGAAAGCACTATATACCTATATTTTTAGTATTTTTGCTTTCAGAGGAAGGACATTTTTAGCAGGAGACATATAAAGGAGCCACAGTTCCTGCTCAACCCCATTTGCTCTGCACAGATTGATGTGCTCTCCATGTCATATTACAGAAGATGTGTTGTGCTGTTCCGTAGCACCCTTATTCACATCCTGACTGCATCCAGTCCAGCTGTATAGCAGTACTGTGTGAACGGAKTGCTTTCATGACAGATTTGAAACTCAGAGGGAGCCAGTTTGAATTGCAATTTTATTTTTAACCATCCTACAAGTAATGTCTACAATGTAACACACAACTGTATCCAAAATTATGCCAGTGTAAATAAGTGCATTGATGGTTCTGAATGGTTACCTTGTATAACTTTAAAGGGAAAGCCACCATCTTGGAGAGATTCAGAGTCCTAGTACCCAGTCTGAAAAAAAAACATGCCTTTTTTTAAGCTTCTTTCTTCTTCCTSTTGTGGCAACTACATAAAAACTTGATGAATTCAGGATACTGCTCCAAAAACTGTATAGAAGAATCCACATYCAGCTTMAATTCTGGATTCCTGGATAATCAGAGTAGTATGACTCAGAGGACTGGATAAAGTTCCCAAGCATCTGTTTCACAAATGTACTTCAAGTACTTTTAAAACATTTTCAACTACAATTGTGTGATTATTTTAGCCCTTTGCACTTACACTGTGAAATGCTCAAATTAAACAAGGCCAATTAAGCACATTCTTTTTGTACAGGATGATACTTATCTCAAGTGGTGTAATTGGCACTCTGGTTATGTATACATTGTGTAATGCAGTGCAATACAGAAATATCCAGTCTAACAGAAAAGAACACAATCATGATAATTACAACAAGAGTGCAGACAATGTGGAAGGGAGGAGAACTTAGAGCAAAATTAACTTCCAGAACAAAACCTTCTTTAGCATCCACACTTGGGCTCCTCTAAACAGCTTTAGAATATTTTAACCAGTGAATAAATCAAAATGCCATGCACTAATTGTCTTTGATAGAGAAGCAAAAATGCTTTTATCTCATCACTGGATCCTACTACAGCAGATTTATTTTAATCAACCAATTCCATTTTCCTTTACTAGACAGAAACCCAAATTTTCCAGAATAAATGGTGACCTGACTACACAGTCTCCGGGGCCTTATTGCTCTGTCCAGGTATTTATTATCCTATTAGGGTTTCTTTGGTCATAATGGACACCTAGTAAAGACATTCATTTAAAGTGATAGGACATATTTTGGTTCAAAGTGAGATGCAATGAACTTTCACTTTCTGACTTATTATATCTATTCTGAAGGATAGTCACTAGGGATTCCCAACTTCTTTAGCCACATTTTGAATTCTCCACTGGAGTAAGGCTCCTACAAAGTGAAATCCACTTTCCACTTGTGGAAGAGTTCAGGGAAATACAAAAATGTCAGGACCAAATAGGAGAGAGGAAACAAATTACATGGAAGTAAGATCATATGCAGCAACCACATATATGTAAGAAGTGCCAGATACCATGAAATTTACATACTCTTTTGAAAAAAGCACATGGACTCATTCAACAGCTGTGCTGCATCCTGCTAGAGGCAATATCATACAGGCTGAAAAAACACCATCCTGGAGAAGGATTCCTGAGAAATTCAAGAAGTTAGCAATTAGCTACAAATTGCTTAATTAATGAAGAACAAAATTATGACACTAATTGATCTTGTGATTATAGACTGATTTAAGACTTGCTGAGTACTATTATTAGTCAGCAATGCAGCCATACCACACATTATTTAATTTGCTTTAAAAAAGATGAAACTGTAAGAGGTTAATGCTCTTTCTGATTTATAGAAATTTAACTTCTTGCCTCCTGCTACTGTTAGTAGCCATATGGTTAAATCACCTTGTCTCATTTTAAAGAAACAAAAATCGAGATTTAAAAAAATTATTTTAATTCTTAATGTCTCTCATGACAAAACTCTCCATTTTATTGACATCTTAGGTTTTGCCCCATACTACAAAAAAACACTTGCTTACCAATATCAGATTATACTCATAGTGGCTAAGATGATGAGTGCCCTCAGCTGTAGGATGAAGACAATGGCCCTTTGTGCTTTATAGCTCTTCTCAGGTGGATGTACACACCATAATAACTGTGTAATAATACTGCCTTCTTCAAATTATGTTTCTGCTGGCTCATTTGATTTATTCTGGATTTTAATTTTTTTTTCCTCCAGAAAATGAAGCAAAATCAAAAACTATTTTACATAGAATGTTAACTTAAATGTTGCAAAGATATACTTCTGGGGGAGAGGGCTGAAAAGAAGGAAAAATATATTAATCATATCACAAAGCAAAGCTAATATAACAGTGAAGATGAGTGAATATGAGAAGACAACTGCAAAGTTAAACAATAGCTTRCTACAAAGTATAAATCAAATTTTATATCATTTTCTTATGACTCAAGCAGATGGTCATCTCTCACATAACTGACTAAGCAGGGAGCCTGCTTTGCACTGGGGTCCCTGCCTACCCTGCCTATGGGACTTAATTCAAAGGAAAAATGAGAAGAAACTTAATGTAAGCAGCAAGCTCTCTGTGGAGTGTCCACTCCACAGCTCTTCAATCTTCTTGCTGATCAGGGATCACTATGCAGAGAGCAGTGCTTGAGTTGCACCAACTACCACAAAGCTTTCAGCAATCATGACACCCTGAGGGCAAGAGTAGGGTCTAGACAATTGGAATCTTCTGAAAGTTTTAATAAGGAAAATGAGTTTGAAGTGGGTAATTTGTACTACTTCCAACTCCCATCTGAATCACAAGTTTARATCTCTATGCTCTCTGTGGAAAATACCACAGTCTTCTCAGCCTCATGATCCTACTTTGGGTTCTTGGTTAACAGCCCAATTGATATTTTCATCAAAATTTGGCCCATAACACTAAATATTGTTGTCTTAGTAAAAGTCTTATAGTATTAAGTGGATTAACCTGCTAATTTTTCTTAGGAAGCGAGCCTGGTTGGACCCATCATTCTCTTTGAAAGAAAAGCATTGCAACCATACCTCCTGAGCTACAAAGGCAGGGATTCAGACAATGAAGAACTTCGCTCTTGCAGGAGAACATCAGGTCCAAGACCATCTGAGGAATCTAAAGGCGAACAAGTCTATGGGACTTCATGAGATTCATTTGTGGTCCTGTGGGAACTGGCAGAAGAAGTGGCTAAGCCACTATCCATTATATTTGAGAAGTTTTTGAAGTGTGGTGAACTTTCCACTGACTGGAAAAGAGGAAGAATAACCCCTATTTTTAAAAAGAAAAATAAGGAAGACCCAGAGAACTACAGGTCAGCCAGTCTTACCTCTGCACAGCAAGATCACAGAGCACATCCTCCTGGAAATATGCTAAGGCACATGGAAAATAAAGTGATCGGTGACAACCAACATGGCTTCACTGAGGGCAAATGGTGGCTGACAAATTTGGGGACCAAGGTTACAGCTTTGGTGGATAAGGAAAATAAAACTGACATCACCTTTCTGGATTTGCGCAAAGCGTTTGACATTATCCTGCATGACATCCTTGTCTTCAAACTGGACAGATATGGTTTGATGAATGGACAACTCAGTGGATAAAGAATTGGCTGGTTGGTCACACTCAAAGGGTTGCAGTCAATGCCTTTATGTCTCTATGTCTAAGATGACAAATGATGAGTCAATGGCTCCATATCCAAGTAGTGACCAGTGATAAGGGATATCCTCAGGGGTCAATATTGAGACAGGTGCCTTTTTAACATTGTCATTGACCTGGACGATGGAGTTGAAGGCACCCTCAGCAAATTTGCTGGTGACACGAGTGTGCTGCCACTGACATGCTGGAGGGAAGGGATGGCATCCAGAGGGATCTTGGACAGACTTGAGCAGTGGGCCCATGAGAGCCCCACAAAGTTCAACAAGGCCAACTGCAGAGTCCTGCACCTGGGTTGGGGCAAGTCAAAGCACAAGTACAGGCTGGGCAAAAATGGATCAAGAGCAGCCCTGAGGAAAAGGACTTGGGAATGTTTGTGAATGAAGTGCTTGACATGACCTAGTAACACGTTCTTGAAGCCTAAAAAGCCAGTCATGTCCTGGGTTTCACCAAAAGCAGAGTGGCCAGCAGGTCAAGGGAGGTGATTCTGTCCTATACAAGAAGGACAKGGACCTGTTGGAGCAAGCCCAGAGGAAGCCCATGAAAATGAGCAGAGGGCTGGYATGCCTTTCCAATGAAGGCAGGCTGAGAGAGTTGGGACTGTTCAGGTTAGAAAGCAGAAGGCTCCAGGGAGACCTTAGAACAGCCATCCAGTACCTACAAGGGGCCTACAAGAGAGAGCGAGGGAGGACCTTTTACAAGGGCATGTTCTGACAGAACAAGGGGGAATGGCTTTAAACTGACAGAAAGTAGGTTTACATTTAATATTAGGAAAAAAATTGTTTATTGTGAGGGTGATGATCACTGGTACAGGCTGCCTAGAGATGCTGTGAATGCCCCATCCCTGGAATTGTTTGAGGCCAGGCTAGACAGGGCTTTGAGTCACCTGGTGTAGTGGAAGGTGTCTCTTCCCATAGCAGGAGGATTGGAACTAGGTGATCTTGAAAGACCCCTTCAACCCAAACTATTCTGTCTATGAATCTATGAAAAAAATACTGTTGACTTTTCCTTTAAGAAGGTATGGACAACAAATGTTTTTCTACAGGGTTTCTGAGATGTTATTCCTCAATTACATATTACCACAGTGTTTGACAAAGATTGTAGCCTGTTTCATTTAGTGACTTAATTCCAGCTGGTCAGCTCAAAGCCACAGGACTTCACACAACTGATCAATGGGTCTTGTTAAAACCTTCTAAAAGTACATGTCTACATTCTTTCTTAGACAATTAAAATAATTACGGATTACAACACCCACAAACAGTAAAGTATATAATACAAAATCTTAAAATATGTTAGAGTTAACTAATGTAATTCAATGCACTTTTCTGGGAACTCTTATGACATTGTGTAGATTTGAACATACATATGATGACAACAGAAACRGAGCACCTAAGACATACCAATTTGAAAAAATCCATAGTGCTTAACTGGAGTATTTAGCTCTTTATGTGAGTAGGTGAGACTCTAAAGACACTGAGATCTTAAAAAGTTTGCATTAAAAAGGAGTGAGGTTTAGAACATATTAGTAATATCTAAGATTCTTTTTCTTTACTTTAATGAACCATGGTCCAATTATAGTGAAAGCACAATTAGCAGTAATTCTGCAAGAGTTGCCACAAATGCTTCTTGCAACATTCATCCCATTTGATGGTCTTCAGTTCTTCCTTTTTCCTTAACTAGTTTCCCTAGTTACACAGAGTTATTTGAATGACAGAATCAGTGCAAGAAGTCTTGCCATTCTTTAAAGCCAGCTTTGTCACTGTAACAAAACAAAAACAAAGACTTGCAACTGCCATAAAAATGAGTTAGCTAGTACCTAATTTTTCATGATGAGGTYCCTGCCTAGCTTCCTCCTTTTCTTTTTCTGATGAATTACACCTGTTATCTCTTCTGATAGGCAACAAATGGGAGAGCAGATACGTAAAAAAGGAAAATGGAACAATTAAGGGAAAAATAAGTAAACTGTGCAGGAGAAAACCAGTTGTATTGAGCCATATTGTGTTGTATGGGGTACTATAAACTCTTCAAACTATGTCCTACTAAACAATCCAAAACCTTAAGCCTTTTTTTTTTGCYTTTAGATCTGTTGAAAACTGGGACCAGAAAGACAGGGGCTAAACGGCCAGGAAGCAGGTACAGCTGAGTTCCTGCAGACCATCAGCCAATGCTGATACCTTGGTGAGASCACATTATATAAGAGAACAAGCCTACTAGGTAAGAAAGCATAAAGCTTTTTTGATAGGGTAACAGTGTTTAGTTCTACTTTGTATTTTTTCTTTTTTTGTGACCTGCAATGGTAAGAATTTTCATTTGGAATTATTTGTTTTCCTAATCTGCTGGCATGTGTAATTTAATAAGAGGGTTTCATTCCCTTTTGCTCTGAGAAAAGTAGAAGAATAAGAAGCTTGTCTTCCAATAGCTGGTTTATTTATCTTTTTGCTGAGAAAGCAACGAGTGCTGATTTGCAGAGGTACTAGCTAACTTGTCTAGAAATCAAATACTATGAAGAATGTGAAAAAAAGTCAAGCATGCGGGAGCTGAGTGGCAAGATTTGGGTTACTTCATTGGACTAAAACAACTGGGCTCTACACATAACTCAAAATTGTTTGTGCTCTGAGGCATCTTGTATGTAGTGTTCCAAAGCTTRCAGTATATTTTTAAATAGAATGGGTACTTGTCAAATTGTATTCTTGGATAAATGCAGAAYAACATGAAAAGGGAATGAAGAAAGACACTGTCCGGTAATTTTTAACCAATGCATTGTGAATATTCTTCTCCTGTTTGTTGAAAAAAAGTGGAGTTGATCAACTTAAGACAGTTGTTTGTCTCTAAACTGGAAAATGGGTCTCTCTGGATGTGGAGACTTGAATCTGTGCAAGTCTGCATGAGACTCTTGATGACTTTGGCCTTTTGTGTGATATTGTATGTTTGGGTTTTTTGGAAGTTTTTTGTTGTTAAATGGACTTTTTAAAAGGCTTTTTTCTTGTTTTGGAGTCTTATGGATTTTTCTTTTGTGGAGTTACGTGGTGGTTTTTTTTTAAAGCCATCTTGGCTAGCCAGTACTGCTACCTAAGGAGTCCCTAGGAGGGGTGCCATATCAGGTTACAACATAGAGGCAATGCCTGTGTATTTTTGTCAGTATAGTATGAAAAAAGGTGCTTAAAGCTTGGATTGTGCTGGTAACTGAGTTAGTGCCATATGAAGATGTCAGACTACTATAAGTAGGTGATCAAATACAGTTTCATTATACTCAAGAGTATCTCTAATCCCTAAGAGCTGTGAGCATTTGTGGCTTGTGAAAAGTAGTACATCTTAACAGAGACAAATCTTAAATTTACAAAATCTCAACAGTGAATAGTGAAGATGCTAAAGACAAAATCCTACTGTGAAAGAGGTATTTATTACCTTTTGGGACTATAAAGTAGGATCCTTGAAGTTGAGGAAGCATGCCAGCCTCTTCCTGTGGTGYGAAAGGCCTGGTCTTTTGGGCATACTGTATTTGCAGCTTCCCAGGGGAGTCTGTCCTAACTGGGTTGCTGCACTAAGGGCAGATTCAGCTCTGTGAAATGAGCAGAAAGCCCAAGACTACAGCATTAAGGGGAAATGCCAGGCTCTACCTTCTCCCACCACCATCCCAATGAGAGAAGTGGAGGCACATAAGCCTCCTTTAGATAGAGCAGTTGACTTTGCATATGTTGTAACCAGGGGCCAAGGCTTTAGAAAGATTTCCCTGCTGTGGCTCTTGTTTATGGTAGCTTGTAGCAACAAGGCAGATGAAAGGTGAAAGGGACCACAGMAAACAGAGTAGGATATTTTCTCAGTGCTCCCTACGTTGTGCAATGGCACGGCATAACAATTCCAGGTGAGCAGCTGACTGGTTCCACTTTGGAAAGAGTAGAGCTGTGTCAGCTCAATGCTGCACCTGAATTAATTAGTCTTGCTTATAAACAGAAAGGGTAACTTATTTGGGAACAAACTGTGCTAATGCTACACAGCTCTAGGCACTGAAGCTGTTAGGTGGGAATGGCACAGAATGAACATGTATTTTGTGTTACTAGCTAGCAGAAGTTTACTGTGCTGCTACACTAGAAGCCATCTGGAATGGAAACAGCTGAGCAGGTCTGAGGGAAGAAATTTAAATATGAACACAAATCTAAAGTTGATGTTATACTTTGGGTATAGCATAAAGCTTAGAGGCAGTACTAGTTTTTGTTCCTTTTAATATTTTGTGGTTGCCAGGGTACCCAGAAAAAATGCAAAAAAGGCTTCTTATAGAAATTGCTAAATATAATTGGATTGTTCATCCTAAGCCATATACTCAATCCTCAGATTTAGAGTCTCTCACAGCAGTACTGGCTAAAATGTTATGATTTACAAATGGCTTATTGGAAAATCTAGACTATTGCTCCTCAAGATGGTAAAACACGAAACTGGATTTACCCTGCCCCTGAAGAGTCTTGCCTGTCAGTTGTGGCCAGCAATTACGTCTCTCTCATTTAATGGGAATATGATCAATTCTCCCAACTGAGTAGCTGAGTTCCTGACTCACTGTAGTCTAAGCTGAAGTGACTCACAGCCACAATTTTCTACCTCCCCACCACATTATTTGTTGGGAGAGGAAGCATATGTTCTTGACAAAATGTTCATACCATCAGCCAAAACTTAGTGGATGCATATTATTTCATTACTTGTATTGTCACCCTAATATCCAGTTACAGCAGAATGTGAATTGCTCCCAGTGTGAGGAAACTGTCCCATAAAAACAGGGTCCTGAGGTTCTGACACTGAAGACTATGAGGTAGAGTGTAATAATGCAACATGAAAGATATGCCAGTCTTAGCAGTTACTAATGGTAAAGCAATGTATGTAGGGTTTGTGTTGCTGGTAAACATRTTTATCAAATTATTCTTCTTGCATATCAGAAAATTGAAACCCCATGAGGGGTATCTACAAAGTAGTCATTGACTTAAAATGACTTGCTATTTGATACTTTTATTTTTATGTATCACACCTTTCTTTTTTTCATGTATTGCCGCCAGCGGCACCAGTTTGACTTTATACTTTTTTTTTCTTCCTCACCTGTATGAAGCATGTTGTACATAATCAGGCAAGAATTTAAGGTAAAAAATACAGATTAAGAGAACCAGAATATCCATAATGACAAAAAAAAACCCCTAACTTTAAAAAAAAAAAAAAAAGGTATGTAGATTGTCTGGTTCAATCTACCCTGGCTCCAGTATTCAACCAGAAATAAAACTGGATTASATTTACTAATTCTAGGTTTACTTTCACTAGGGAAACCATTATTGGGAACAGATATTCACATTAGCAGTCTTTTTATTGGAGTAGATTCTTACAGGGAAACTCCCAACTTCCTAGGATAATGCATTGAGATGAACTGTGCCTCACTGTGCTTTAAATATACATAGCTGTGTTTCCAAGTAAACCAGGCAACTTGCAATAGTATGTCTGTGGCCATTTTTCAGACTTAACTGTTACTTATGGSAAATGGTCCTACATAAATTGCACTTACAGGACTAACAAGTAATTTAAATGCARAATAGTGTAGTGTCCCAAGCACTCATAATTTACATGATCAGAATGGATCCCCTATATTCAAAATAGAGAAGAAAAAAAGGGGTTGACTTGCAGTAAAATACTACTGCCACCATAAAATCACAGTCTACTGCTAGCTGCCAGATCTAAATAAATAGTGGTTCAAATGTTGGATTACAGTGGTATCAAGCTATCAGTTTACACTCTTTTCAAGAGCAGTTATTGCAAGGCTTGCTGAATTGATGCCTAAATAATATTAATTTCTCTTCTAAAATATTTATCTAACTTCAAGTGCTTCACAAAAAGACTAATGTATATCTTCACCCATATTCCTTTTAGATGTTCACAATACAAAGTATCCTGAAGCCTCTAGGATGTCTCAGGAAATACATGTCCTGTGGTATCCTGATCAATTTTCTTCCAGTTATGTGACATGSCCCCACCCACTGTATTCTTTCATTTATCCTGGTGTATATAGCCTACCTTGCAGAATTGCAAGGGGAGATGGCAGGGATCCAGGACAACCTGTCAGCACAAGCAGCAGTGAGGTGATGAGTCAGCAGAGGCACTGTGTGTCTTTGCGGTTTGCTGCAGCACTGCTCACTCCAAACCTTCCCAGAGGCAAGTCTTACCTTTGACCTTGAAAAGTGTCCCCAGCTCCTGCTCATCCTTATTTTGGTGAAAGGGAGGATGTGTCTTTCAATGAACCTGAAAATGTGAGGCTGCCCTACAGAAGCTAATAACTCAAGGAACAGAGGCTTAACTTGAGGACAAGACTGGCAATTTTGTAAAGCAACTCATTAAGAACCTTCACATAAACTGAAGTGCTAAAACTATTCAAAAATAGCGTAATTTCACTGCATTTGAGCCACATTGCATTCTGTACATACCCAATGTGAAAACTGCACATAGAAAAATCCAACAGATACTACATACACTATGATTATTTAGAATAAGACAAGATTATCCAGGGTTCAGAAATAAGATGTCTACATTGAAAGAACATCAATGTGGCCACTTGTGTATTCAGGTATTTATTTTGTCTTCATTCTTTATACTGCTATTTTAACAGGAAGAATTTAAATGGCTCCCTCTTGTGTCAAGAAAAATGCAGTATCACATTTGGCAAAAATTAGTCCTTGAGCAGAAATTAGAACTTACACTGCACAGTCTATTTATCAATATGTTGTGGTGACCGATGAGGAGACTGAACACATCTATCCCTTGCTGCTCAGGTACTCTTTGAAACTGCTTAAAAGAAGTACCTTAAACTGTAAAATTTTACCTTTCAGATGCATATGATGAAGGGTAGACAAAAATAGCTATGGTGCACAGAATAATCACTCTGTATCTTAAGAGTTGCTTGTTAAAGGGCTTCTATAGTGGCACCCCACAATCTATTTCCACACTTCAGAGTAAAAACTGATGAGGATAGACTTAACTAGGGTCTATTGAGTCTAATGTGTGTACTTAGGCTCAAAACTGCTGTTCTGAAAATACCTTATCAGCTGCCACCTGGGACTAGGTAGATCTAAACTCAAAAATACTCCTTTTATCTATCTAAAGTTACTTTTCAGAACCCAATCACCATCAGGTTCTTAATGGAACTGAGCTACCTGCTTCATATTCCAAGCCTGACAGGATAGGATGAGGTAACTGGACATTTCATTACCTATTTTTTTGAGGTACTCATTCTGAAATTGTTTGGAAGGTACTTACAAAAAGATTGTGTTGCACTATATATACACATATAAATATATATAAAACATATTTTCAAAATCCTATTTTATCTTAAATATGGCCAAACACTGGTGCTYTTAACCGATAATCTAGTGGCTAGGGTACCTGTCTGGAAAGTGTGAGAGACCAAGATTCTCAGATGGCGAGCATTTAGTATCCTCCTCCCTGGATTATGTGGTTCTCTTGTGAGTTATTACCAAACTGCAGGCTGTTCTAGATGACAGGTGTTCTTCAAGTCTTTGATAGCTTSTGTGGAGAAAAGAATAAAAAAAACTGATTGATCAAAAAAGCTCATGAGCTGTATCTTCAGTGGTAAAATCCCTCCAAGTTAGGCTTTAGAGACTTAGCACTAACATTAAGTCAGTGCAGGAGCATTTTTCTAGTCAGTTTGCAGTCTTTCCAGCATAATTGTCCTTTGTGAGATATCGGCATGCCTAAAATAGAAACACTAAAATCRTATTTGATACTTGTTTACATTACTCCTGTTTAAATGCTTTAATGCAAAATATTGAAAGAGGCAAAAGTCAATCTCTTTAAACGTGGCAAACTTTGAAAAGCTTCTGTTTTCTTATTGACCCAAAGTAAAGCTAGATGCTTTCATGCTGACCTTATTTACTTGTTTTGCAGCAAAAGACTAACGTAGCAGAATACACACTTGAGACACCAGGCCAAGTTATGAGACAGGCTTGAGCTATTCTTCCCATGTCACTTCTGCATTTGCCTTATAATTGTAATTGTGGAATTCAAAATGATTATGTTCAGGGTTCCTTTCAGTAAGCACTGAGAGAAGAACCATGAGGCCATAAAAGCCTGCAAAGCCATAGATTTGGGGTGAGATTATTTAATCCCTGTAAGAGGGGAAAAAGCTCATCCTGAAATTATTATGGGCAACAGAACTTGGCATTTGTTAGCTTTAATACGGAAATGGGACCTGTTGGGGCCTTTGGTGTCACTGAATCAATTTGCTGCATGAAGCTGGAATTCAGGTAAGCTAAGGTAGGGTATATTACAGATACTTGGGAAGGGGGTGGAAGAGGTATGTTTTTATTTTAAAGTAAGTGGGAACACTTTTCATAAAGCTACTCAGGAAAATGGCATTCCTTTGGGTGACATTTAGCTTCCACTATGGCTAAGATTTTGTATACCAGAAATTATGAGGGAGACTCATATTAGAAAGCACTTCTCAAAGAAACCTCAAGCCAGTACTCTTGAYACTTTTTGTGAAAGAAAATTAGGTTTGTGGTTTCTTAGTAAGCTTTTGTGCCTCATTCCTGCTTAACCTCAGGTGATGAATGGAAGCCCAATCCTTAAACAAGGTTTGGACTTGAAATTTAATATTGCTCCCTTGTGTGTGCATAAACAATAGGTATCCTGATTTAAACAATAATTTTGCCATCAGAGGGAGGAGACTTTGATGCAGACTTTGTTTGGCGTCTACGTGACAGCAAACCTCGCTGATTTATGTACAGGCAGTACCATCACCAGTCAGGATCAAGTTTCCTTTGACTTGTGTGTAACTCTTAATGGAGAATGCTGTAGCCTGACTTTACATGAAGCTTTTGACAAGCCACCTGTTTCTCAGGTAGCTGAAATATGCAGTTTATTCCTAGACCTAAGCTAAGAATCTATACCACAGCAAATATTTACAGCCTTAATGGACTGCAAGATAAAAAGATCTCATTTATTTATGCCATAYAGGCATCTTTCTTTCTGATAGGCAGTATGAGTTCACCAGTTCCTGTAGSATAGCTACATGTTTCTTTAAATAAACCCACCCTGATCTCACTTACTGAAACATAAAAGTGAAGGTTTATATATAACCAGCTTCCCACCGCCGCCTCCTGTGCCAATGGTTTTCCAGGCCCACTCCTATGMGAAGCGCTCGAGCAGTGTAAGCGGATGTTGCATAATGTGATTATGGGCTGCTCCAAACTGTGGAACGTGTCCCACTTGCGGCATGTTACACACGGCTGCCTCGATTCTTTCACTGGAACAGAAGCTGTGATACTGCTTTTATATTCCTGGCAGCTGTCAAATGCTAAAGCGGAAGATTAGGGGATTGAGGCTTTTTTTTTTTTTTTTTTNTTTAAAAATATGTCTCATCCTAGCCGCTGCATTTGCTTGAATATTTTTCCACTGGGCTGCATGTGCTGAGCTGCACAAAGGTGGCTTCCATGTGAATAACTTGTTATTCTTACCAACCATGATAACTGCTGTAGTGAAATCAAGAGCAACCTGCTCTAATGTAAACTGATTGCTCCTGGCAGTCTCAGCTATCTCACCTAACCTTTTCTTTTTTGGCCAGTCTTTTTCTCCTTTTTTTTTTTTTTTTTTTTTTTTTTTTTTTTTTTTTTTGTTTTTTTTTTTTTTTTTTTTTTTTTTTTTTTTTTTTTTTTTCCCCTCAGTACAGAAAACCTATCGGTTCCTCTCTCATGCTTTTAGTTCTGAAGGGGGAGATTACATTTCAGGTTATGTCTTCCTCTGTCTGATTCCTGTACACCACCCTCATATTACAGGAATTTGCACGTATATGTAACTAGGATTTTTTTTTAAGTCACCGTCTAAAGTGTATCTAGGCGGTGTATCTACCGCTGAGGGAACATGGCGGTGAGCTCCCGAGTTGTCTCCAGCACCAGCCGCAGTCGCCATCACGGGTTTGCTGCGCTCCTTCTCGTGCCCTGTAGCTGCCCCCCGAGTCGCCGCTGTGCCGGGGGTGTCACACCCGGGGATGTCACACCCGGGGGGTTCCGGCGCTCCCCGCCCCTCACTCCGGTCCCCCCGCGGCCCCCGGGCCGGCTCCGGGACTGAGGCGGCGCTGCGCAGGCGCGGCGGGCGCGCGGGATGCGGGCGGCGGGAGCGCATGGCAGGTGGCGGGAAGCGGAGGCCGCGCGGCGCGGCGGGACCGGCCGGAGAGCAGGTGGGGCGGGGACAGCGGGGACAACCCTGAGGGCGCCCGGGTAGGCGGGAGAGCCACTTCCGAGGGCCGCGGGTGCCTTGTGGTGTCTG
Source organism: Malurus melanocephalus (assembly GCF_030028575.1). NCBI lineage: Eukaryota > Metazoa > Chordata > Aves > Passeriformes > Maluridae > Malurus > Malurus melanocephalus. The sequence goes on from NW_026623566.1 coordinate 819,842, forward strand.
TTGGTCCTCTCTCTCCTTGCCCCTCGTTCTGGTTTGCTCCGTGGCTTTGGGAAAGTCACAGGGCCCCGCGTTCTCCTGCGCGGGAGCCGCTCCTCCACCTGGGCATTTCCCGGGGACCGCCCGGTGCGCTGTGCCCAGCGGCTGCCGCATCATCCCGGCGGGACTGGGCTGGGAACGGGGACACTCGCCGTGTCCCAGTTTATCAGGAGGCGGCACTGCCTGAGGGGTGAAGTGTCACCCCCCGCATTGTCCGCTTCTGAGAACAGGAAAGAAACCTTGTTGCTTCCCCCCCCCCCCCTTTTTTTTTATTTTTAAATATGGGGGAGTAACGATTCGTACCAATTCGTGGAGACTTATTTGGGAATGGGGTAGCTGAGGCTATCTTTCAGGGTCATTTCCTAGCCTGCTTCAGTTTACGTCTTTACGTAAATCATTTTTAAAAACAACYTCAGCATAAATCGCCTTTAAAATGCTACACTGAAAACTGCAGTGGTCATGATGTTGAATGACACAGTAGTTTAGATAGTAGAGACTAGAGCATTTTTGTTGCGTTATTTAATCAGACTTGACAAAATAGTGTCCCTACTGTCTGTAAAACACAAACGTAAGTGTGCAGTCTGCAGTATGATGGGAAATGGTAATTTTAAAACAATGTAGAATTACATTAAACATTGGGATTGTTTTGCTCCTTYGCTTGATTAACTTATATTGACCCGTTAATATCAAACTAGCAGTTTGGTACTTCAGACACGTTTAGCACATGTCAGACTGCCCTTTTAATGGATTCTGTCCAAAACATGTTTTAGTCTGTATATATGCTGCTTTAACTAACAAAAATGCCCTAAAGAACTTAATAATTGTTCCTCCSTTAATATAAAAGCTTTGTAGCATCCTTTGGTAGAGGTGACAGAAAACAACTAGATTAACTCTTGTTTTGGGATGGTTTTTCTTTCTTTAATCTACAGARTGAAAAAAATGGAGCTGTCAAGAAGAGAAGATCAGATCAGACAGATATTCCAGATAGTCTTTGCCAAGAAGCAGAAACATGCTATCGGCTTAGACTGCCTGAGGACTTYTACCAGTTTTGGAAGTTTTGTGAGGAACTAGATCCTGAGAAACCAAGTGGTGAGGTTTTAAATTTTGGTTCTTTTAACTTTCACTCCCAAAAGCAGCCTGAAGGCAGGTAAACTGGAGGTGGTCAGGTGTATTCTAGTGAAGCTTCAGTTTTTCAATTGCGATAGAGTGTAAATTAAAATGCTGGATAGAATCACCAAGATGTACACTTCAAGCTTTCTAAAATGTGACTACTTCAGTTGTACGAAGAGACTAAATGTGGTCTAAATCTGCCTTTCTTGAAGGTTCATTTAAAATGTTTAGTATGGAATTCATGTTTCCTCATATCGTGGTTTAATCCCAGCCAACAACTGAGCACCACAAATGCACTTGCTCACTCTGCCTTGGTGAGATGGGAGAGAATCAGAAGGATGAAAGTGAGAAAATGTGTGGGTTGAGCTAAATGCAGTTTAATAGGGAAAGTAGAGGCCACGTGCCTAAGCAAAGCAAAACAAGGGATTAATTCATCACTTCCTATTGGCAGGCAGGTGTTCAGCCATCTTCAAGAAGGCAGGGCTTTGTCATGCTGAGCATGATGCCATGTGGTATGGAATGTCCCTTTTGGTCAGTTGGGATCAGCTGTCCCAGCTGTATGCTCTCTCAGCTTCTTGTGCACCTACAATCTCCTCACTGGTGGGATGAAATGAAGACTTTAATTCAGTACAAGCACTACTAAATCTGTATTTCAGCCTCCTCAGGTTTATTATATAACAGAATGTGGCATCTCTGTGTGCTCTAGAAATGACAGCATCTTTCAGTGTCACAGAATGGTTTGGGTTGGAAGGAACCTTTAATGGTCATCTAGTCCAACCCTCTACAATGAGCAGGGACATCTTCAATAGGACCAGGTTGTTCAGAGCTCTGTCCAACCCAGCCTTAAATGTTTCTAGGGATAGGTCATCCACCATGTCTCTAGGCAGCCTGTTCCAGAGTTTCACCACCCACATTGGAAGAAATTTGTTATATCTAGTCTGAATCTACCCTTGTATAGTTAAAATCCATTACCCCTTGTCCTCTTGCTCTAGGCCTTGCTAAAGTGTTTGTCCCTACCTTCAATACCTAAAGTACTGAAAGGCTGCAGTAAAGTCCCTGGGGCCTTTTCTTTTCCAGACTGAGCAACCCCCACCCTCTCAGCCCATCRTCACAGGACAACTGCTCTGATCATCTTCATGACCTTGCTCTGGACCCACTCCAACARGTCCATGTCCTTCTTGCGTGGACAACCCCAGAGCTGGATGCAGCACTGCGGGTGGGGTCTCACCAGAGTGGAGCAGAGAAACAGAATCCCCTTCTTCACSCTGCTGCCCACGCTGCTTTGGATGCAGCCCAGGACATGACTGGCTTTCTGGGGTGCAAGTGCCCATGGCCAAATCATGTCCAGCCTCATACCCCAGCAGCCCTAAGTCCTGGGCAGGGCTGCTCTTAATCTGTTCATCCCCAACCTGTGTTAACACCAGGGGTTGCCCTGACATAGGTGCATCATCTTCCACTTGGTCTTTTTAACCTTGTGAGAGTCCCATAGGCCCAATTCTCAAGCCTGTCCCTCGGGATGGTATTCCATCCTTCAARAGTGTCATCTGCATCCCTCAGCTTGGTGTCATCTGCAAATTTGCTGAGGTTCACTGAACCAGTCTTGTGTAATTGATAAAGATTAATATTAAACAATAGTGGTCCCAGTACAGAGCCCTGAGGGACACTGCTCATCACTGATCTCTATCCAGACATTAGACTGTTGATGGCTACTTCTTATGAGAAGTGTAATAACTCCTGGATAAAAGCTGTCGGGAAAACAATGCCTTAGCTTTCCTTGTCTACTAAACAAAGTGTTTGACTGAATATATGGAAACTTTTGAAACCTGAGCAACACAAGAACTTCATGATCTCGCTGTGCACCTGAATGTAAATAACTCTGGCTTGCTTTTCAGATGCACTTGTGTCAAGTGTTGGACTTAAGCTGGTTGGACCATATGATATTCTTGCTGGAAAACACAAAAAAGCTAAATCAACAGATGTGAACTTCAGTCTTCATTGGAGATTCTTCTATGATCCCCCAGAATTTCAGACTATACTTGTTGGGGATAGCAGAACACAGTATCACATGGGATATTTCAGGTATTTTTTTCCTTGTGTCCTGTTGCTCCACTATAACTACACATAGCTTTTGTCCTCTTTTGTTCCCATGAAACCTGATTTGAAGGTTGTGTGCTATCACCTTTCTATTTTTTTAGTAGAATATTAGCATATAGCTTGCTATCTTTTTATTAAAAAAGGTCACGAGAATGGGGGTTGAAGACTAAATATAAATATTTATTAAACTGCCTCCTCCAGCCATCCAGAGCACCTTCACTTACTGATCTTGAACTTTTGACATGATACCAGGAAGAAAATCTAATGAACAAAAGGGAAAGCTTATTCTCTCTGCCGGTATGGATATGAGCTYTTTTCAAGGCTTGCTGTAAGATTTTAGAGCTCTAGATCTAGGGGTATGTCTTGGTAGGTTTCTGAAAGAGATGGCAGCATGGTGAGGAGCCAAATTTAGTTTTACTTAGAAATAGGAGAAATGGACACAGCTTGGCTATTTTGTGTGTACTTTTTCATCAACAGGGATGTGCCAGATGAGCTCCCAGTGTGGGTTGGTGCAAATGAAGCTAAGAAGGGTTGTGTGATTTCACAAGTTGGTGATAATATCTTTGCTGCAGTCAAGTAAGGTTCATATTTCTATTTATAAATAGAATAGAGAGAAATGGTTATTGGGAGGTGTGATGTGGAATAATTAAGCTAACTTATTATATGTCTTCCTTCAGAAGCCCTCACTTATTTTCTGCCCCTGCTGACAAGTTTTAAAATTCTCTCAAAAGCTTTTGTAGGCTTTTTGACAGCATTTTCCTTTCAGAAGTAAATTAGCTAAGTGTTAATTGCGACATTCTTTAAATATGTTGGTAGTTACAGGCTCTGCATTTGAAAAAAATATCCTCTGGGTGTGTTAAAATACTTTATAAGTAAAGAAAGGGCATCTCAAACACTGGTTGAGGAAATCTGGGTATCATAGTAGATGAGCAGCATCTGCCTCATGTTCTTGCCTACATAAAAATACATTATTTTTGTATCTAATATCTACAGGAAGTACCATTTCTGACCTGTGGCAGGATAACAGTTACATGGATATTTYGTTCAGTATGATTCATGGAGCTCTACATGCTCCTGTGCCAGGAATGTAAACAACTGATCTCACCCCTGCTGGTTAAAAATGGAAAGCTCCCTAAGGACAGACACATGTCAGTCAGTGAAAGCAGACTGAAGATGGCCTCTGCAAAAGAACCCTTGTGCAGTTTAGAGTTAAACAAGGACTTTTAAAAGTACCATAGGGAAACTCATAAATGTGTATTTGTGTGCGTGACTTGGATAACAAATGGTGTATATGGCACTGAAGCAGCAAACTGAATTCTTAAGATAGAAAGATGAACAGTTACTGAGGGTTGGAGAACTTTCAGCACCCGTAGATTGCATAAACTAGATTGTACTGCAGATACAGATAAGAAGAGCCCAGGTACTGGCTGTGCCAAACTATTTTCTTTCCTCTTGTTAAGAGGCTTGCATTTTCAAGTCTCTGTATAAATAAACACAGGACTGCTAATCTTCATTGTAAGATCTGGAGGTTTAGCATTTAAAAGGCTATTAACTTGTTTGGCTTTCTCTTAAGTTCTTTAAGACATGTTTCTTCTGTTTGCAGATTATTTTTGTCAAAAAAACTTAAGGAAGTGACTGATAAAAAGAAAAATGCTGTTTTGAAGGACATAGATGAAAAGCTAACAAGAACAGCGAAAGAACTGGGTTATTCTCTGGAACAAAAAACCCTGAAGATGAAACAGAGAGATAAGAAAGTATGACTTTCCTCATCCACTGGAGAGAACTAAGTTCTGTTAAATTTTTTTCACTCACTTCCTGTTTGTGTTTTTTCATCCTTTTGGTCAGTAAGGGTGCTTCATTTAGGAATCTCCAGAGGTAATCAGCTCTCTATAAAACTTCAAGAGAGGGAAGATTACTRTAAGTGTGTTCCGAGTAATAAAATGAAATAAAAACATTTTACTCTCATAATTCATAGCTTGACATTCAATTCAAAACAAAAAGAACAAACCACCACCAAAAAAAAAACACAATAAACCCAGTAGTCTGAAAACTAAAAGAAATGGAGGGCATGGAGAAAACTGCTTTAAAAGTAAGGTTTTTGTAAACAGTTGGGTTGAATCTATTAGAAACAGAACCATTAAGGATGATATGGATAATAATAGAGGTTTTTTGCATACCTATCAAAAATCATTATGGTAGGAGGTTACTAAACAAATGTGGTACAGTTACACAAGTGACTGCAAAGGTTTCTAGATTTTAGAACTTGACTGGAGTCAAACTTCAATACTTGAAAGTAACTGCAATATAATTTGAAACCAAGTTGATGTCCTGGAGCCAGGTATTAGGTTTGACCTCCAGCAGTCAGGTATTAGTGTTCAGTGAGGTGAGTGATTTTTATGTCACAGTACTGTCTTACGGTGCTATGTTCCATTTCCTATCTCTTTATTCAGGTGGTGACCAAAGCATTTCATGGAGCAGGCCTAGTTGTTCCTGTAGACAAAAATGACGTTGGATACAGAGAACTTCCTGAAACAAATGGTAAATATCTTGTTTACTGTATCCTTGTGCTTTTTTTAAGTGAACAACCCCCAGCCACGCTCTGCAAAATACTAACTTCATTCATATTTTCTATTTAAAGAATTTGCAGGGTGGGAATAAAAAGTAGAAGTCCCACTTGAGCTCAAAGTACTGTCTTTAAAGGAACCAGATGRGAATCAGTGAAACATGCTAAATCTGAAAAACTAATTCCTGAAGTAGTAGTTTAGATGACCTTTTATATTGGCACAGCCATGCAGGAAGTAGATCCAAAAAAACAAACTACATTCAGGGACTTACAGGTTTGTTATCTACTCTCTTCTTCCAGTTTGTTTCAACTGGAATCAGTTCCTTGATGCAGTTTCACCAACTAATGCTTGTCTCCCTCTATGAGGAACAGAGGGATGGGCATGGGGCAGGAGTGAGTGTTTCCTCCAGGGAAAGGAGGAAGCTTCACCAGCAGTTCAGGTTGTGCCCACTTACACACTTACATTTAAGTGTGACACATGAGTATAGTTTTGCCACGGACTGCTTCTGTGCAGTATTAAATTTCTTTATTTAAACATCTAATTATCTTCTTTTTTTGCAGCTAATCTTAAAAAAATTTGCAAGGCCATTGTTGATGCTCCCACTGATGAGGAGAGAGTGAAGGCCTTTGCACCCATTCAAGAAATGCTGACCTTTGTTCAGTTTGCTAATGATGAATGTGACTATGGAATGGGGTATGAACTGGGCATGGACCTGTTTTGCTATGGATCACATGTGAGTACTGCAACAGTCATACTTCACAAAATTAWGCATTATTTTATACATGGACTAGAAGTTGTTCTGTTGTAGATTAATTATCCYTAGGAACTGTAGAGGTCTAGGAGAATATTTTTAATTCATGAAGAATGTTAAAATGTCACATGACATCATTCCACATCGAATTTAGAATGTGTGCATGAAAGCCCAATCCTGCAATCCAGAAGCAAAGACTGCCACCTGGGTCTCTTCCCTAGTTCTCTGTTAACAGCGAATATCATCAGTAAGGTGATTGAATTAATAGCATTTAGTAACATAAAAATTACASTTAATGCTTTTTGTTCTGTATTATCCACTGGCCTGTTGATGAAAAGGGTCATGGCTGTAATCAGTCTATGGCTAGAAAGTTTCAAAACTACTTAATATGAATGGAAGGTCACAGAAACACTCCTGTAAAATAGCTGCTGCTTGTAAAACTAGTATTGGCTAAGTGGTGCTTTGGAGTATGTGAAAGGTAAGTCTTGCAATACTACATGTAGGCCCAAAAGAGTTGTGCTGAACGCTGGTTAAAATGTTTAGCCATTGAAGTGATGGAAACTCACTGCTCTTTCCATACACTATTTTCTGCTCTCTTAAGTTCCAGACAGAATCTGAAAATGTGTGGTATTTTCCTTTGATACGCTGCKCTTTAGAACCCTTCTTTCAGACTAGGCTGCTTCCGTTGCTTAAATCCTTTCTTCAACAGGAAGGGCACTGAAGGCAGCAGTCCGAAGGGGTGGAGGCAAATACTGATCTTTCACGCTTTGTGCTTCTCAGCATGTGAGACTCACCACTGACAAAGTCCTGCAGTGAAAATTTGTGTTTACAGTACTGTCATGTGTCTTGTCTGTCTTATGCTGCAGCTTGACACATCTGTAAGTTTGCAGCYGTTTTCTAGAATTAGAAACCTTCATTTCTAGTTTAGTAACCATAATAAACAGTGGCTTCACACTTGATGCTATAGTTAGGTCCCTGCCTGTCTTGGGKCTCCTACAAGGAGATGTTTTCCAGCTCTGACTGGAGCCTTTCTGTTCTTTTGCTTACGGAGCCAGAGAAACACCCTTTATCTGTAGCCCAAGACAAAGAAAAGGACTTAAATCTTGTCCCCTTTGTTTGAGAGGTACAATGGACTTAGTCACTGCAAATGCTAAATATGCTCTGACGTTTATACATTTGAAGTGCTTAAATGGTTACTGAAAATACCCCCAAGGGCTGCTTCCTTCAGTGCCCTTCCTCAAACTGTGGGATGGGGCAAAACATGGGACTGTGACAGGATAGGGGACTTCAACTGCAGGCTGGAGCTTTGGATGCTGTAGTGGGACCATCATCTCTCGCGCTGCTAACAGTCGGGTTTCCATCTGCTGCAGCAGCCCATGCACCCCAGCCTGCCCTTTTGGGCAGCCCATGCACCCCTGCATGGTGAGGGTGTGCTGGGCCCTGTGGGAGTGATTGAATTGAGTGAAGCAGGAGGTGGGGCTGCTCCTTGGATAAACAAAGCCACTAACGCCAAAGGGGCTGCTCTTCTTTTCCCTTCTCTCCTGCAGTACTTCCACAAGACGGTGGGCCAGCTGTTACCCCTGGCTTACACCCTGCTGAAGAGGAATCTCTTTGCCGAGATCATCGAGCTGCACCTGAGCAACCGGCGGGAGGAGGACCTGGATCAGCTGGCACCCTGAGCGGGCACCGGGGCTGCAGCGGCGAGGGGTGTGGCCCTGCACGCCCGGGTCCGGGCTTGTCTTTGTGTGTATGTGTGTTTGTGGGTCTTTTGTACTCGGTGGCGGTGTCCCCTGCGATCAGTAAAGGTTTTCTAAGGAACATGCTGCTTCCCAGCTGGCTGTGTGTGGTGCGCCCGGGACGGGGAGTGGGGCCGGGGTGAGGTGCTGTGGGGCAGAGCTGTCCCCGGGCAGGGCTTTGGCACCCACCTTGCCCTGCCCTGCCCTGCCTGCCGGCCCGGGGAGCCAAGCCTGGGCCGGGTCTGGGGCTCTGAGGAAGCAGGGGAAGGGCAGGCTGCTGCCCAGCATTGCTTGGAGCACCTGCAGGCCCGGTGGTGGGCAGCGACTCACGGCAGGGCTGGGTCGGTGTGGCTCGGTTACTGCTTGCCTGTTCCGTACACATCCGAGCCCCCACGGCCCTGCTCCAGCTGATAGATGTGCTGTTCTTCATTTCCCCGGTTGTGTCCCACGCTGCAGGTAAAGCATTCCCTTCCTGCAGCGTTCCCTTCTCTGGCGGAGCACTATCCCTGCTCCTACATTGCTGGAGCTGGCTCTAGTGGGAGAAGACTAATGCGATGAAGGAAATGCTAACTTTATTACATTACAAAAGAAATTARGAATTCCAAAGCAGTTGCTACCTTGGTAATCAGAAGAAGCCATCTCAGGTTTTAAAATTTAAAAATGAAACCAAACTGATATTGTACAAGGTGCAAATTAGTTGTTTTCAAGGTTGTTGGCACACAGTTCTATGTTCATGTTACTGCACTTGGGAGATTTATTCTCCAGCAACTGATTAAAGTAACAGTCCAGGTAACAACGGAAAATAACACTTGCTCTTACTCAACAGCTCTGCTCCCATACATACCGTGACTTGACTTCGATGGTAGAAATTCCCACTATTACTAATGACGGTAATATTAATTACTACTTACAAAGATTATAGGCCGCTAGCACGGCATCATTCTCAAATTTAAGTAATTCTTACCTTTTTCAGCAAAGCAATGTCAGTTATGTTACTTTACGGTAGAAGGGAGCGTTGGAGGTACAATGTAGATTTGAGTGCTTCAAAAGTATCTTGAATTTCAAATGAACAAGATAATTGCATGCCGCAGCTACTTTTGTAAATTTGATGACCTCACCCCTTTCACTCATGACGTAAATGTCCCACTTATTCAAGCACAAACATATGGGCACTCTTCCGTAGGCCTAAGGTTTGGTTTTAGTACCTCTTTTCTGTATTTCTTGAACCTTCCTTATTCCTCTTTTTATGTTTCAAATACAGGAGACCTTTATCTTAATGCTCTCTATGAGTACTTTCTACTCAAAGTGTAGAATCTTGGAGAGGTTTGAGTTAGAGGGGACCTTAAAAATTCAACCTTTGAACTGTAACTTAAATAGGAACTTAGATCTGCAAAAATGAGGACCTAAGACTGGATGCCTATACTGATCTATTAACCCCTGCTGGAGAAAGAAATCTATTACACCCACTGCAGAATATGTGATGTGCTGTGTATAATTAAACTGGAGACAGACTTTTCAGCAGGGCCTGCTGCACTAGGACAAGGAATAATGGTTTTAACTAGAGTAGATTCAGCTAGACTCAGGGAGGATTTTATTATGAGAGTGGTGAAACTGTAATGTGTTGCTCAGAAGGGTGGTACATGCCCCATCTCTGGAAGTGTTTAATGGAGGGAGCTGAGCAAAGCTAGGTCTAGAGGAAGGTGTCCCTGCCCATCACAAGAGGCTTAAGAGTAGAACATCTTTAAGTTCCTTTCCAACCCAAGTTATTCTGTGAAATACACATCATKAACAGTTTAGACAATGGAAGGATTGTCCACTTTTAACTTTTAAATCAGAAAGCCAACTATTCTATAATTAAAACAAAAATGCCCCACTTAAGGCTGACTTGTTTGGTAGGGGTAGCTACTGATTTGTAGCCAAATGTCAGGCAATGCATATACTGCATCTCCTAAAATCCATTCTTTTCATCAAATCTTTGTACTAGTTTTGTACATAAAATTCTTAGCTGTTAATTTTCTCAGGGAAAATAACTGCAAAAATCAACACAAATATCGTTTGTGAAAACATGACAGAACAATAAATGGTCATACAGAAGTTTTTAATGTTTGATTAAATCATCACAGTAATGAGAATTTTTACTGTAATGATATACAGTTCTACCACACTATTATAAATAAAAACATTAAGATCAATATTAAATACAGCTCTAGGCAACATCACAGATTAACAAAGAATGCATTCTTCATGAACCAGTATATGAATGATTTAAAAAATAAAAAAAATGCTGACACTTTCCCCCTCCCATCCATCACTTTTTTTTTCTCAAATTAGTAACTTGAGTAAGGCGCTGCAAGTTTCATGTTAGAAATTTTTTGTTGCACAGTACAGGCACACATACTTCATTACCAGAACCTCTACTGTATGTTTACCAGAAGACATTTTAAATGCCAACAGGGAAAGCTTAGCAGGTTAAGAGGAGTAAACAGAGATGCACAATTTATATGCAGCACTCAGGATCCACACAGAAATTATGAAACTCAGCAGCAGTGTGAACTGTATTTAAATTCAGACAGTGCAGACTGCAGAATTAGGTGCAAGTTAATACAGTACACACAGCAGTGTTTTACAATAGCATCAGATTTCAAACTGATTTTTGTACATGTAGTGAGTTTGTATTCTTCCACTATAGAAAAAAAAAAATCAGACAACGGGAATCAGTGGCACAGACAACTTCCAGAGCAGTTTTCTGTAAATGGGCCAAATCCTGCTCTTTATGAAGCTTCCTCTTCTTCAAGCTTATGCAATGTAACAGAGCAAATTCTTAACCACTAGCACTAACTTCATGTGGAAGAGTACAGCTGATTGCTGCCATGCTCCCATTTTCATATAGCCTAATTCCCTGTTTCAGTACCAAACATTTTTTAATACAGGGCCTGATCACTGTGATCTCCCTAGCACATTCCACTTTCTACTGGTTCCAGTTGCTGCTAGATATGAGATGATAAAATGTAGACGGCAGTTTTTTACTAGGAAAAATCAGTTAAAATTTAACAGTGCACTTACTTAAGCACAGCCAGTAATTGTGCAGCTTGTCAAAAGTACAAGAATTTTGGTTCATTGTGTTAATTGTATTTGAGATAAAATCATACTGAATACTTTGAATAAAGATGTTTGAGGTAACTGTGATGAATGCCTTAGAGATATTTAAATTATTATGTTAGACTTTCAGTGTTTATTTTTTTGCCATTTTTGTAGTCTTGTGAGCATAATTGTTAAAAGAAAGAAATTTTATTGAACCCCACATTACAAAACATGATTTTTGTCAGCCAGATTTCTTAATTTTTTTTCTCCTTAGTTTAGGCTTATAGCATTTTGCCATTTTTCCTCTGCATGCACATGTGGTGGTCTGATAAAATGAATAGGAAACAAAACAATCTACTGTAAAGAAGTTAGGGATTTGTCAGTTCACCTTTGAGTGTGTGTATTCAGTTGCTGCCAAATTTTGAAGTCCAGCCAAAGTTTCAAGTACTGGATTCAATTCTGCCCTGCTGCTCCGGTGTGACTACATATAATTTGCACCTCTATGTATGTGAGACAAAAGAAAAAAGGAGTCAAAAGCAGTCTAATAGTTGCTTTCTTCTATTACTTTTAAAACCCCGCAGTTTTTTTTAAAAACAAAACCTTACTGTTCCAGTTATCTGCTAGTAAAGAAAAAAGGAAATCCAAAGTAACGGCAGTGAAAGTTACATTTGAAAATGATCTTGAATGTATGTTGGATCATAAAGAAGCCATTTTCTTGAAACCCTTCATCTAGTTGTAAACATTTGCTAATCCTCCATTAGTTGCAGAGGATTATAAATTATTCTATAAAATCACATTAAAAAGGTAATTAGTTATGTGAGATATTAGCTGATTCATATTTAATAGATTTTTAAATTCATACAAATATAAATAAAGAATGGTAAAACTTCAAGAAAAATAATATACATTTAGTGCAAATTATGAGTTACATTTCTTTCTACCTTGTCAGCAAGTGGAACATCTTTTGTGGAGAAGAAAAAATAAAAATGATCATTCTTCAACTTCACAGGGGGAAAAAAAAGATCTCCAGTGTTGTAGCATGCATTTTTACCAGATACACGTATACAGAATTGTTCCAGCTCTTAAACTAGTAGAATAGCAGTATTTTTCCTTATACTGCACAACATTGGTATATATTATAGTGTTTTCAATAATACAAAAATTGCATAAGACCAGGTCACATTATTGATACTTTCTGCAGCAAAACCAGTATTTTTCTTTGAAATACTAGTTTCACCTGGTTTTAGTTTTCTCTTATCATGACAGCACACAGGTTGAGAGAAGTCTCACATGGTTCTGGCAAGGTATTACCTGTTCAATCTGGTTTTGTTGCAGTGGATCTGCACTACCCCAATCATTTCATGATTTACAAACTTAGACATTGAATGGCACAAGAAAAACCTCCCTTCTTGTGATCACACCTCAGTAACTCACAGTACATCTCAATATGAGAAACAACTGCTTCAAAAGGGCACACCAATTTTAAAGAGGCTTTGTTACGGCTCAGGAGAGAGAGAAATAAAGCTCTTCTGGAATGTAGAAATGTGACGTGTAATAGTTAATACGTTTCATGAGTTAACACAACAGTTTTCAATGATAAGAAGGGCAAGACCTTTCAGTCTTCACAAGATGGCTCAATTCAGAACGATCCCTCCAGAAACAGGGATTAATAACACATCTCTTCAATGCTGAAGTACCAGGCTGGGGCTGGAGAATGGCACCACTGCACGGCTCACCCACTGCACTATCATGGCAGACCTGATATCTCAGGACGCATCCAGTGCACGACAGCAGCTCTCCCTTCCCACACTCCCATCAGCCTTCCTCATCGCCACATGCTCCCCCAGACTGACTCCTGATTGCCAGCAGCACTGTTACACAAAAACCCAGCTCTCGTCTCTGATTTTACAAGTATTCCCCAGACTAAAGTGTTGTGCTATTCAACAAATGAACCTCCTCTTCCGTTTCCTCTCTCTCCTCAGCTATGGGTTTCAGTTGAACATTATGGAGGCGGGGTCTTGGTTTGCCGTCTGGGCCATATGACGGAGGATATCTTTTTTTGTTATAATGCCAAGGAGGCGCCTGAAAAGGATAAATGGAAGACTGATATTAATCCAAGCAGGAAAATAATGAAGCAGAACAAATCTGTAGCCAAGTCCTTTTTGTTGACAGGAATAGAGCAAAAGTAAACAGCCTGATTTTCTTATTTAAACAGAAACATTTTATTTATCAAAATGTTGAGGAACCACCAGTTTGATAAAACACAGCAATGCTGAGACACTGTTTCAGATGGTCTCTGACAGCTGTAGTCCATTTTAATGAAATACAAGTCATACAAGTAGAGCCCATTACAATTTTTATTTAACTTTTTGCTTCTACAAAAATCAAATTTTGATTAGCATATGCCAACAAAAAAGTAACAAAGAGGGACAAAGAAAAGAGAGGTATGAAAAAGAAGTGATATTGATCTCATTTCGCAAGGGAGGCATGTTCCAAACTAGCCATCAGAAGTGATGTACTGCTTGATGGCTCCAAATCAAGCCAATCACACTCCCCTTCCCTCCTTTTTTAAACCAGAAAGATCCTTCCAGTCTTACACACTGTCTCAGGTTGAATGTATGCATAGGAGCACATGGTACTGGCCATGAAACTTTTGTAAAGTAAATAATAGTTAATTAGTTTTTGGAGTCCATGGCATCAGAAAAAAGTTAACTATGAATAGTAAAAGATAATTTTAATTTTTCAACTTAGATACTGTGCTCTTATGACAGGGTCTTTTATAACTGTAACTGTGAAACATCAAATAGAGTGAGACTGTCTGAAAGGATAATATCACAAGAGAAGCAAAGAGCAGAATAAATGAGCTGCTGCCCTTGTTTTATTCTGGTTAGTACATTTCAGTTTGTCTTATTAAAGGATGCATGAAATACTTGTGAAATATTAGCATAAAATGAGAACATAATTAGCATGTTTTGCACTTAAGCAGCTAAACATGGTGGGGATGTTTAGTAGACATGAAACTAGCAACCCATGTCCCAATTAAGACAAAGTCTACCACCTATCTAAGGGGTTAGTTCACAACATAATGGTTAAAATCATATCTAGATTCTGAAGTCAGCAGTCAACATAGTAGCGGGCCACTTGGTGGCTAAGGGTATCACTGCACATTCTGTACGCTGCTGTAGGTAACAGCGGCAGAATCACAGGACTTTACATAAAATCCCAGGACTTTACTAAAAAATAAGAAATTTTTAAAATCATGTTGATAAAGAGGGATTACAGGGAAGATCTAATGATACAATTAAAACATGCTTGTCTTTGCTTCTCAAAAGATGTGATGCCTTGCTATTTAACAGCTATTTAAAGCTGTCCAGGTCAGAAAAAGAAATTGGCATATATGAAAATCTAAATTTGGCAGGGAAAAAGTACTCCTAGCTGCATGCCTTCCCACCTGGGGAATTCAGCAGATCAACCAGCAGATCTGTGTGATCTTAACAACACAAGTACCAGAAAGTCTAGTTTACTTTGCTTTAATGTTGTGATTAACAGTATGTTCACATTTACAGCTTCATTTCTACAAAAGGATTTTGCACATGTTGTTTTATGGTTTAATACAGATTTTGAGCATAGGAAGATTTCATTGTTCAGCTGATGTCATAAAAGCCCTGAACAGTTCACAAGTTTCATGCTTCCTGACTTCTAATGTGTCTAATTATGAGATCTGATATATCTAATCACCAAGGGTTCGACGTGCTGCTTTAGTTGCTCGAGATGCTCTAATATGTTCTTCTTTGTGATGATCCCCAAGACAATCCTGAAACAGATTATGTTATGCTAATAACTGTGTGTGAAATCAAATTAAAAAAAAG
>NW_026623567.1:0-10295 GCF_030028575.1 Malurus melanocephalus
GCTGCTTCCTCCTGCTCCTGTCCCACCTGTGGAGCATTCTGTATCACAGCAGCATCACCAGCATGCCCAAAGCCCTGTGTAAGCCTCTCCCTTCCCCTCACCTTGCAGCTCTGCCCACAACAACAGCAGCCTTGCAGAGGAGTGTGGGAACCACGGAGGGACACCACTCAACCACAGATCAGGGTGAGAGCGGTGACAGCTGATGGCAAGGAGGGGGCATTGGGGCWGAGTGTGACACCAGTGCTTGGCTGTGGCTTTTATTGCTAGGGAACAGAGTCTTGACAGTTTTTAATCCAGGAGTTTCTGAAAGTAAATCTTCCTTCTCTCAGTTTCCATTCCACAGAGCGTTTTTTGCTTGCTAAGAGGTTGTGTCTCTTTAGGAGAGACCATGCGTGTCTTAGGACTGCTGAAAAGCCCTCCTAATTTCAGAGCGTATAGGATAGTATAGTCTGGGTCTGGTTCTTTTCTAAGGGGCTTTTTTCCTTGTTATCTGACCCTGAATGGGAGCTACTGAGGGGAGGCAGATCTGCTGTGTCCAGGGGCAGACACGAGGGATGCAAAAGCTGCTTCAGACCTGACTGAAAACATGTACCTGACCAGGAACAGCATTTTTGAGTGAAGCCTTGTAATTTCCCATTCGTTTTTATGGGATGTGGGAATTTAGGCCTGGTCTAGAGTAAATCTGCTTGTGGAAAACTTCTATGCTTGGATTATGTTCCATTTGGATTCATGATGCTCCAGCAATCACATGGGGGCTGTGGATGCTGGTGCAGGTYACTGAAAAGTGAGGGAAGGTGTTGATTTTTCCTTTATTTTTTGCAGAAGAAACAGGAACAGAGCTGGTGTTTGGAGGTACCTCAGGAATCTCCTGGGATCCATGGGGCYCCACCACTACTGCAGGTGTGTGTACAGACACAGGGCTGGTGGGTGTGTGTAGTTTGTGTATACACGGAATATATGGTAGATACATGTACTACATGTACTCTCTCTATGGTCTCATTTCTGCAGCTGGCCTGTTTTCACTGCCTTGTAAAGGGGATGGAGGCATTCTCTCCTGATCCTACAGCCCTAATCCCAGATCTCCTGGTGCTCAAATGAGGGCTGGAGATGCACTGTCAGCCTTTCACTCATGTTTGTTTTGCAGATCTGCCCACAACAGCGATGACTTCCGAGAGTGGTGTGGGATATCCAGGGAAGAATGATACAATTCRTGGTAAGTAAGAGCAAAACCCAGCTGAGAAGAAGATTAGGGACCCAAACCAGATACTCTGTAGTCAGGAGCCCTTTTAGTATTCTGCCTTTTTGGCTGCAAATTGCATTAATGACTGTTCTCAAAAGACCCAGATTATTCATGGTGCCTCTTTAAAAGACCTCGGATGTTTTTACAGAAGAATTAAAAGAAAAAATGAGGCACACAGGGTTGTTRCTGTGTTCCTGAGCAGCTGGTCCATTTTTATCTCAGACTGTCAAAGCTGGAACAGCAGAAAAGTCTCAGTGTGTGCCTCAAGCAGATCTACACATCCTCCAGCTTTGCAGCATYGTGACAGGTTCAGACAATTTCCAAACAGAACTGAGCAGCACTCGTGAATGGAAAGCTTTGCTTCGTGACATGCAGTGCAGTTGTTGTGCCCAGCTCACATCCAGCTTTATGAGATGTGTGTAGAGCTGAGGGCAGAGTTTTTGCTCACACTGCACCCACCCAGAGCTGCAGGACCGAGGGTCTGTGGGGACATGGCTCTGCAGGGGCACAGCTCTGCATGCCCTGTTGCTGTCCTAAAAGACATGGTAACTGTCATGTAACTGCTGCTGCTGTCACCCAGGAGGGTCTGAAAGTCCTCTGTTATGTTGCTTCAGATTTCCAGAGGACTGGCTTGTCCCTGTACCTGGTCATCCTGATTGCTGTGCTGTGTGGTGCTGTGGTTTTCCTTGTCATCTCTCTTATCATTTGCATTAGAAAACCCAAAGATGGTGAGTAGGATCTTCTAGAAMACCTAAATGTTTTATGCATGCCCAGCATGCATGGTTTTACTTTTCATGGGTTTGGGGGTCTGGAGATGTGTTTGCACCCACCAGCTCTGGCACATGCACCGTACAGGCAGTAGATGACAGGAGTGGATTAACACAGAGGGTGGGAAATCTGAAGAGGCAGAGAAGTCCTTGCAGTCAGGAGAGTCTTCCAGGCACCTGGAAGATGGGAGCTGCACCCTCCCATCCCTGCACTGGCTCCAGGGCAGCTCAGTCCCTGCCCTGCAGTCCATCCTGAGATGTGTCTTGCTCTGCACAGAGCCTTGGGATGGTTGTTTCTTGTTGCTCCTCACAGACATCCCAGGGTTCAGACTCACCTKCTTGGCCAGGCTCATTGTTCCAAACCTTTAAAGTCTCTGGCAGTGGGTTCATCCTGTCCTGCTGCTGGGAAATGCCTTTGGCACCAGCTGCTGCTCAACAGTTCCCAAAGCTGGCACCCAGAGGGAAGAGGTCGTTGTCAATTCTCCCTGTTTCATATGAATTTGTTTCCTCTCTGGTCTATAGTCACAGGATACCCTCACTCAGTGCCTCTGTTTCTCTGGCACTGCCACCAGAACCCCCCTGACCGAATGTTCCCTGGAGCCCCCTCCTCAGCAGCTGTGCTTTGCTCTGTGCAGAGGGCACACAGGTGCACTTTGGCCTTTGAGATCCCACGGACTTCATTTCCTATTTTGGTTCTCTAGTGACCTTTCTATGACTCCATGCCACCAACTAATAGTAATAATTGTCAGATATTTCTTTTGCCATTTTTCTTATTTTTATCTTTTCTTTTTTTAAAGGAATCCAGAATAACCACTTTCAAAATGGTTCTTTATTGAACTTCTATGGGGAAACTGGGAACTTCTAGTTTCTAACCTCAACTTTGTCTTTGACATTGGGCAGTTATTTTGACCCAGTTGTGTGTTAGCTGGGTTGTTTTTGTTCCTGGGAAACTGAGTCATYACCCACTTGACATGATATCCAAGGCTCTCATTTTTATTCTGTCTTCAGAAGTCATTTTCTTCCACCAAGAAGATAAATGAAGAAATTATTGTTTAAGGATGTAAATGCAAATTATTGACACTAATTCTGATTTTTCTTTTCCAGCTCAAGTGTATGATGTAAAATTGTGAGTATAACCCTTTATCTGGCACATGGATGAGTTCTGGGGGGCTCTATGGGAGCAGAAATACAAAGCACTGCTATTAGCTGTCAGGATGAAAAGCCCCTTAAGCAGTCTGGGTGAAGAGGTTCACAAGTAGTTCAACAGCATGTTGTAGGATGGTCTGTGAGCTTTCCACAGCAACACAGAACGCAGGAAGATCTTTTTCATGACAATACCAGAATTGTAAAAATGAGCAAGAGCTGTTTATTAATTCCTCAGGCCAGGGAGGGCTACTGAATATGATTGCCAAGGCTAAATTCCCTGTGTTTTCTCAAGGATAAATTCCCAGTGTTTTTCAAATGCAAAGAAAAGGAATTTTCCTTCTAGAGACCACYGGTTATACTCTGATTTATCCTCAAAATATCCCTGGCTGAATTTGCTTCTTCTAACTGTAGGTGTGGCAGGAAGTTGTAGCTCTGTCGAGGTTTCATGTCCTGATCTGCTTGTAACCCGTGGAAGTTTTACTGAAAAGCTTGATAATCCAGTCAAAACATACACAGAGAAACACTTCTCTAAGTATGAATTGAAGTGCTGCTGACTTGAGCATCACAATGGGATGTGCCAGCATCCCAGTGCAGGGCTTCCCCAGCAGTGTGAAAGGCAGCAGTTTGAGCAACATTTGAACCCTGAGCAACACAACAAATGCTTTGATGACATTTCTCCTCAGAGCATTTATTTTCATTTAAAAAACATTAGATACCATAAGCCAGACAGTGGATATGGGCTGCTTTCAGTTCTCAATTTACCCTTCTCCAATACTCTTTAGAAATATTTATTTATCTTCAGCAGTTGTCTGATTGTGCCAGGCCAAGCAATGGTGGTAATCCTGGCATTGCTTGCACACTTTTTGCTGCCTCTCCTTGGAAACTTTCCCTTGGTTGGAAGCAATGCTCAAGGTTCTTCTGTCAGCTGAAAGCAAAGGATGAWATTCTCTCCTTCTGAAGATTGTCATAGTCCAGTGGCACAGGTTTACATGGGTTTGAGTCAGACCATRATATTGGTCAAAATCCTGCTGGTTGGGACATGCTTTGTTTACTCTTCTTGTGTTTTGATTTCAGCCATAGCTCCAGAGCAGCAATTTTTTCAAGCAGTGACAGCGTAGGTCACTATGAGCAACCCATCATGTCCACTGAAAACAACTACGTGATGGAGCCCAGGGAAAACAAAACCTGTGAAGAARTAAATCAGAATGTGTCTGACTGTGYGGGGAACCCCCAGGAATCTGTGTATGAAGTAGGGGACACTTCCTGAGAACCAGCAATGCTCTGCAGATACCAGTCCTGAAGAGCACCTTCACTCAGACAAAATACATATCTTTCTTTTCACCTTTTCCTCTGAAAAATAGGTCGGACAAGCAGTGTTTGCTCTTCCTTCACAATCCCTGCAGTGAAAACGCAGACCTCGTCAGCAGCTTCAGTTACAGACTGCTGTATGGAACTTCTGATTTTGTTTTCCTCGATTCCCTCTCACCACCTCTATCCAAGAAAGCCCTTTGAAAGCTGGGACATGCAGGTCCCAGGCTGGGAGCACTGTGCTAAACTTCCTGCTTTATGTGGCCAAAAGGACCAGTGTTTCCAGCCTTTGTGTGGTGGGAGGAGAGCCAGCACTGAGRGCTGCTCAGCATCCCCATCCCAGTGGGTGAGCAGGGCAGGATGTGGCTGGCTTGGGAATTGATGGTTCTCACATTCTCTGTTCTTTCTTTAAATGCATGATTGATATTTGAAAGAAATTAGATACTTTTACGTAAGTTTGAGGCAGGATTGCTTACACATGCCTCRCATATTTTGGTGTGTGTATTTCTGCACAACTGCCTCATTTAGGAATGCCAGCAAGCACTCACAGCTCCTCAGGAGGTACTCAGGAAGTACTTTCCTCCCAGCTTAAAAGGCCTGGAGGGTGAGTTACGAGCAATTTCTACTGCCCTGAGTAAATCTACCATGCAGAGTTATGAAGAGTCTTTTAATAATGAACAGGGCAATTCTGYATCCCATTAAAAGCCATGCAGACAGCTATAAATCAAAGGATGTGACCCAAGAGATGAGTGGGATATTGGTGACACAAACAAAGGATTAGTGGACCCCCAGCTGTCCTGCTCACACTCAGGACAGCTCTGCATCTTCAGGTCTCTGAGCATCAGTTCAAAACTCACCAGAGTGCAAAAGGAGTGTCAGGTGCTAATGGAAAGACATTCCAGTCAAAAAAAACAGGATTGGGCAACCTAGAACTAATGTCATTGACCTGAGAATTCCTGGGAAGGGAAGTGAATTTTCTTCAGAGAGAGCACTTGTACATCATGTTTTTGTTACACAAGCTTTAAGGGGAGATGCTAATTTACATTAATTTCTGTTTCTTTAAGTGGAACAAGGTTGTGTTTTGATGACTGACTGTATGATTATCTGATGTGACACAACTGTGGTGTGAATGKCTGGGAGGGATCACACAATCAGCTTCCGTGGGACATTAAAAAATATTTAGTAAAACTCAGTCTGTTGTGTCAGATCTGTGAGTTAGTGATGTGTGGACCAAATAAGAATGTCTAAAGTTAAAATTGCTTCATTTGAGTGAATATGGTTCAAAAAGAGCACTTGGAGACCTTTATTCTTCAGTTATTTACTTTTTTGGTGATTTGCTCATAGTTGGGTACAGAATTTCACCTTGAACACTAAGGATCTTATTTTATCACAAAAAAAAAAAATGGTAGCAAACTTCTCTGGCCCCTGGCAGAACATGAATGTAAGATGCAGGCTCAGCAGAGCCTCTATGACCAGGGCCTGAGGGATCATCTGTGCTCAGGTTTGGGGACATGGGGGYTTTACTGTGTCACCTCTAGTTAGTCCAAGATGAGTGGCAGAAATTGCAGAATAAAGAGTGCCTAAGCTATGATACTTGAAAAGGTGGGAGGAAGGTGGGTACCTGGGAGACAGGCTACACAGTGTCTCACCCACCACACTGCGTGGGAGAGGGCACCAAGTTCAACCCAGAGAAGGCACACTGGGATAAAATCCTGCATTTTAATAAACCAGCTAGCCAGCCATCATGTCTGAGACATTGAAGGCTTTTTCTTCTCGTGCTCAGATTCAAAACTAGGAGGAGTCCCTTTGGTAAGGAAGAAAGGGGCTGACTGTGTGACTCAGGGAGAAGACAAGCAACTGTGTCTGTGTCCAGGGAGAGAAAGATGTCATGTACATCACATTTGTGGAACTGCAGTTCTTCATGTCTGCTCTGGTTAAATAGTAATTTTTTTTTTATCCTGTATAATTAGAATCTGAGGAAGTTTTGCATGTCCGGTTCAAAAAATAATCCCATCAGCAGTTTTAGCTTGGGTTTTCAGCTTGTTCCAGGGTATGTTCCCTAAAACCCAGATTCTTTTGAACACTTTTATGTAGGAGACTGTTTGTCTGGGATGAGGTTCTACTGTCACTCATGGACCAGGGTGTGTAAAAGGTTGGGTTTTAACCATCTCTATGAAAATGGACACATTTCCCTCTTTGAGTGACATAGCTTGAAATTTTACCAAGGGTTTTTTCTTTATTTGCTTGCTTTTAGGCAGGYCTCAAACATTGCTAAAGGCTTCTCRGGGGCAGCATGSGCAGATGGATACAGGCCATGTGCTCTGACACCCMACTAGTAGCTGTAGCAAAGATGTCAAGAAGAAAAGTCAGCAAAAATCAARTTTCAATGCCTTACACAGACACTTTGCAACAATGGGTGCTGCTGCCCCCATCATCTTCCTCAGCAGCATGGTGGGTGTGGCTCTCAGCCTGGAGCCCTGGATGAATTTGTTGCTCCGGGTCTTGCAACACAACATTTAGCTTTCTGCTCCTGGCAAGTTCCACCATAGCAATCAGCACGACTCAGCTGCAGTCACAGCCAGCAGAGACCCCACGGGTGGGCATGCCTCTGCCTGGGGCTGAAATGAGATCCACACGGCTCTCATCAGCTCACTAACTTTGGGAAAATGAAGATAATTTCGAGTTCTCATGACTCTGGCAGACAGGCAGTAAGCTGTCACTGACATAGAGATGGCTTTTCCAGAGATGGGTTCAGCTGCAAGGTGGATGGTTCAGCCCAAGCAGACAGGTACCTGCTGTGATGGGTTGAGGCTGTGGCAAAACCACCCCATTTCCCTTTCTGTCCCAGCTCCCTGTCCTTCAGACACATCTGCCTCCTGCTCAAAGATACTGTTTTCCTGATGCTGCTGTTAGAACCACATGTTAAGGCATGATTATTGAATAAATRCCAAAAAGCTGCTCTACTGACTCATTAAATGCCTGTAACAGAATTCACTTAGTCAGTAAGTTTGTTTTTATACACRTTTCTTATCTTTCTGTGAGTCTTCCTACTTTTGATAATAGTAAGCACAGATCGATTTGGTACATCACACCTAGATAACTCTTAGAAGTATTTTTAAAGGTACCCTACACAGCACACTCAAAATGTCCYGTGACAGTCATAAGTCACCTCCTTGGCAAACACAGCATGTGCTTTCAGAGCATGAAACATGAATACTTTTGCCCATGATCTTGACCATTGATGCAGAAATGTCTGCTGAGAGAGTCTGTGATGCTCAGCATGACCTGACAATGGGCATTTGCAGCTCAAAAAGCCAGTTGGGTYCTGGGCTGTATCAAGAGAAGTGGATGGGGRCAGGGAATGGGACTGGAAAGATCCATACAGCCTTTCTCCTGCCTTCACCCTTCACCTAACTCAGCAGAGAAATGGACTCGTGATGTTTCAGAAAGAGGATCCTAGATGACAAMGACAGAATAAAAGGAAGTGTTCTTCACTTGCAGTTTGATCCCAGAAGGTTGGGGGTCTCTTGGGGGAAGGAGGACAGACCTGCAGTTCTGGGACAATGGGAGAAGTTGGGCGGACAGTGGTGTTCATGATGACTTTCATCAGCTGCAACGGTGAGTAAATGCTTCAATGTAAAGGAACAGATATACAGAATCAGAGTWCTTAGAGGGTAGGGAAAATCTTTTGAATTATAGCATCTTTTAATGGACCAGTGCAGCAAGTCTTTAGCTTATTGTATTAACCATAGAGCTTGAGAATTCACRAGAGTCTCTTTTGGCATCAGATACAAGGAGATGATTTCAAGAGTGCAGCAAACGGGCAGTACTGGGCAAGTCAGCTTCCCYGCACCAAGGCAAGAACAGAATATGGGGTTTTGGGACCCTTGGCAAGGACCCAAGCTGGTGTGCCAGCTCTCAAAACAGTCTCAGCGGAGCTGGAATATGCATTCTACTAGAATTTAATTACTTATCCTCATGGATCTGTTAGCATGGCCCTGGGAAGAAGAGGAGCTGTAATTTTGAGATCCGATGCTGGCACATTTGGTTCCCCTTGGTCTCTCCTATCCAGTGACTCTCTGGTTGCATCAGGAAAGCTGAGATTGGAACCTTGTCTTTGTTTCCTATGCCATGACTGAATACAGCCCTTCTCAGGCCATGTATGACACTGGCAGCAGCAGAGGAAAGTTTTGGGAAATAGGAGAAAAGTTCTCTTACAAGTTGTACACAGAAGGACAGCAGCATTGCTTTTGRCATTTAGAAAAATGGGTTGAAATATATTCCCATTTCATCATAAAAAAACAGCTCAGTTTCAGAGGTTTCTGGGATTTGCCTCTCAAGCAACCTCTTGTGAATTAAAGCTGTTGAATATAACCAGTGTCTTTCTGGGGAGGGGAAAGGGGAGAAGAATAAGGAGTATGGGGAGAGGWGAGCCAAGTCAAATGAAATTCAGGTGATTTGCTACTTACAAGAGGTACTTCCCAGAGGAGCTGTGGGATCCATGGGCACACCGATGGACAAACTGGAAGAATGAGTGGAGAAAATATGCCCACTCTTCTCCTGAATGCTCGGCAGGGTGCTGACCTCGGTCAGGTGTGAAGTTTTCCAAGGCTAAAGCAAAAGGATTGGCTTTGGTCCACCATTCCTGTTTCAGGTCCATACTGCAGGGAATATCCAAAACACTCCTGCCCACAAAGAGCCTCTCCGTACCGAGAAAGAATTAAGAATTGGCAAGTTCCCAGAGAGACACACAATAAAAATAGACATGAGGTCAAGGCAGCTGTTCACTTCCCCATGCTTGATGATGTGGGCTGGCTTAGTGGCTGTGGTCTACAGCACATCTGAGACATGGCCGCACACTGGCGTCTACTGCCCAGTGAGCCCTGTCTATCCAGAGATTTCCCTCTTCTGCTGTATTCTCATTCCTTCCTTTCCACTGCTGTTCCCTGCAGCCTTCCTGGATCTATCTGGTGTCCACGAGATCACAGGCACATGGATGGGATCCACCACTTTACCATGTACCTATGTGCCTCCAGAAGGTTWCACAGTGCAAACGCTTAGCTGGAGTGTGGAGCGAGAGTACAGCACYGCCACCATCTTCCGGAGGGATGGTTCTGGTGACCACATCTTGCTGTCTAAATACCAAGGCCGAGTCAGTGTCCCAAAGCACAGCCCAGGGGATGCCTCACTCCTAATTGAGAACCTTGAAATGCCTGACAGTGGACACTACACCTGCAAAGTTATCTGGAGGTCTAYAGATAACAGCTTGATAACAAGCGAGATGACCACTACAGTTAAAGTTGTCAAAGGTAAATCCAGCAACAAAGCCCTGCTCTTGTGTAGCCCAGTTAAACCAAGAGCAGGTAGGAGAGTGGAGGGTCCATCCCCACGATATGCAGGGCTCTGTGACCTGGGCTCCTGTGCTCTGTGTTGCAGTGGCAGCCACCAAGCCCATCATCAGAGGCGGAGAGCGGGGGCTGACGCTGCCGGCCGGAGCCAGCACCAGCCTGAGCTGCGAGGCCAGCGGGTCCCCTCCCATCAGCTACCGCTGGTTCCGGGGCTCCCCGGCGGGGAAAGCCGCGCTCCTGAGCAGCGGGGCTGAGCTGGCGTGGCACAGCCTGCGCCTCTCCGACAGCGGCACGTACTTCTGCGAGGCACACAACAGGATTGGCAACGGAGCCGTGCAGCGCAGCGATGCTGTGCAGCTGACGGTGACAGGTGAGTGCCCTCGGCCACAGCTGCCCACACAACACGCTGCTGCAGGGCAAAGGAACAGCATCCCACTGCCCTGCCCGCAAAGAAGGAAATGCCAAACGCCTTCAGCACTCTGACAC
>NW_026623567.1:11270-12664 GCF_030028575.1 Malurus melanocephalus
GATCACCAGCATGTCCAAACCCCTGTGTAAGCCTCTCCTTCATCCTCACCTWMCAGATCTGCCCACAACAACAGCAKCCTTGCAGAGRAATGTGRGAACCAYARAGGGACACCACTCAACCACAGATCGGGGTGAGAGCAGTGACATGGAGCACACAGTGACAGGTGAGTGCCCAGGCCAGGGTTATTCATCTCAGTGGCAGGAGAAGACTGAGGCAGGGAGTTTGCCCTTCCGTAGCAAGATCAGACACCTGTGCTGAATATGAATTGTGTCTTCATTGTTACAGAGAGGAAACACCTTCCCTGCTTGAGAGTGTGCCTGATGATGGGAGGGGGCAAGAATCTGTCCTCTATGTCCCTGTGGGACCAGAACTTTTGAGGTGCAGAGATTCAGCAGGAGGTTGCCTGGGGCAAGAGACCTGGCACAGGGCTCCAMACCTCGGGGAGTTTCTGGGGCAGCTGTTGATGGTAAAGCTCCCAGGCCAGCCAGRKAGTMACYATRGGAGAGARGGAGTGAAAGAGTCCTCTGGAAATYTRGGCAAGTGCCAGAAGGACAAAGCCAATGCATTCCCAGGCCACRCTGTAGCCAGACATGATGCACCAAATCAGCCAGGGCTGCCAGGAACSTCTGGGGCAATGGTCAGGGAGGGGGACACGAGTGCCAAATGCTGCCCAAGGTTTGCTTGCAGGACACACACAGGATAGATGAGTCCTGTGCTGGCAGAGCAGACTCATTTTCCCAGTGCCCAGGGCAGCTCCCTAGGGGCTGTGATACATCCACCATTCTCCACTGGCAGATCTGCTCCCAACGATGCTGGTCTCCAGGATGGACACTGCTCCGGTGGGWCCTTTCACAGACACAGGTGAGTGGAATCTTGGGCTGGAAAACACCAGATTTGCACGGGCAAGGGCAGGGTGATAAACGCCATCCCACAGCTCTGCATGTGGCTGCTGTGCTTGTGGCAGATTTGGCTGTAGGGAATAAACCCCTGGCATGCCAAACACYGGACACCATCCAGGCAGGAGCTGTGCTCTGGCTCCCGCCACACGCCGTTTGCTGGGGGTGTTTGCAGCCTGAAGTTTGCTGTATGTATCCATCCAGGGATGCTCCGTTCCTGAAGTGTTMAAGGCCAGGTTGGACGGGGCTTGGAGCAAWCTGSTCTGGTGGAAGGTGTCCCTGTCCATAACAGGGCGTGGAACGAGATGGGCTTTAAGATCCCTTCCAAACCTTACTGGGATTCTGGGACCGCCAGGAAGCGGCTGAACCCCAAGTGGCCTCGGCCCCGCCCTCGGTTAGGATTTAAAGGCCGTCCAAAGCACTGCCCGCTCCGGGCTGTGCGGCGGGGCCGGTCCCCGTGTCCCCTGGCCGCGGTGACAGCGCTGTCCCCCCGCAGG
>NW_026623567.1:13017-26698 GCF_030028575.1 Malurus melanocephalus
TGGGTTTTGTTCTGTGACACATAAAACAAGTCGATGCGCATCTTAGATTTTTTTTTTTTTCTTTTCAGTGCCTCTCTATGAAGTTGCTTTGTGAGTGCAATTTTCTGCTTGGGACAGTAAGACTGAGAACACTGTACTGGTGTCTGCTTCTAAAAAGCCTCTTTGCTCAGTGAAAAGCAAAGATTTATTTGCCTTGCAGGGGGAGGACCTGAACAGCTTGTCAGTTTAGTTAGCAACATGAGGACATAACACTTGGTCACAGAGAAAGCCAGACTGTTCTTTAATATGGTAGAAAAACAGAAAGATGTTCTGGGTCCTTTGCTCTGCCTGTCATATGCCATGGGAAAACTGTTCTCTGTAGGAAATTCACATCACTATTTACCAAGGCAAAAGCTCTTCCTTTGAGTTAAGTTCCCTCTACACATGCTTTTCTTTATGAGAAACATATTTCAGTGCTTGCCCAAATATCACTTTGCACAGTTCCTATTAGCTTATGATTATACAAACACATCTTCTGTTCTGTCCTCATTTCAGCACCTTTATACTGCTTTCCTACTTAGAGACACATCACAGCTATCAGTAGCCATTTTTCCCAATTATTCYTGGTATTTACTTTCCAAAAGCTAGACTGTYTGCTGGTAAC
This sequence comes from Malurus melanocephalus, assembly GCF_030028575.1. Lineage (NCBI taxonomy): Eukaryota > Metazoa > Chordata > Aves > Passeriformes > Maluridae > Malurus > Malurus melanocephalus. Next base: position 13,661 of record NW_026623567.1, read on the forward strand.
TTTAGAGTATAACAYGATAATGCCATGAGAGTTTATAGTRCCAGTATTAACTGTTCAGCGCTTCTTTTTGTGTAGTTTTGTGTAATTTTAACATCACTTTCTCGTGTCTTTCAGAGCCCCCCAGGGCCATAGAAACTTATGAGAAAAAAAATAGAAAAATATTAATTTTGCTGTTCCACTCTGACTAAGATGTAAATGAAGTGCCATCTGTTGTAGTTGTCCCTCTGACTCGTGTCTCTYTTGTCCCAGCCGCACCACTGCAGATGTCGCCCTGCTGCAGACTGAGGTGGAAGTTCCTGTTAAGAGCCTACACGAGGAAATGCACTCCAACACTGAAAAGACCACCATGAAAGGCAGGAAAAGTCCTGAGTATGAGAACCTTGTGACTGCAATGGAATCACAATACGAAATAGAAGGAATTTAGTAGTGTACCGGCGTTTCTGCAGGAGCAGTCATGCAAGGCTGCAGGTACTGAGTACTGAACTTAACAGAAGGAAATTYTTTCTCCTGTTGTCCCTCTGCTCTGCTCTCACTGCTTGCTTTAACCCAGAGGAGCTGCATAACCTTTTGCTCTTTAGCAGAGCAGGCCCAGCCTGCAGGAGCAGAAGCCCTCAGCCAACTGCTTGTCTACCCACTTCTACAGAGCAAGCAGCTTCTGAGCAACCTGAAGGGCCGAGTCAGGAAGAGAGGATCTGGAGGAGTGGGAATATTTGAAAGTCTTTAGCCTGTAAATTTAGGAGTAGCTGGGTGCAATGCTGCCAGTCAGTAGCACTGACGAGTGGTATTCTCCAACATGTGTTCCTGTTAAGACATCTCAGGCTGCAAGGAACCATGACACTGCTGGAATTKGAGATCCTCTGGCCTTTGCAGCTCAGCAAATACTGGTTGTACATCCTGCCTGTCCTTGAGTCTTTCTTTTTTCGTTAGAGCAACAAAGGTAACACAGAGGAGAGGCTGATGTCCCAGGACATGAGGGGATTATTGGACAAGATCAGAGAAAAAAAAATCTCCTGTCTGTATTGTGAGAACATCACAAACATAGTGACAGCCATGCAGAGGGGGCTGTGCTTGGTGTCAGGCTGTGCTCCAGGGAGGCAGGAAGGATCCAGCCTGTCCCTGTGGGACCCGTGGCAGCCAGCCCTGAAGATCCCATGCTGGAGAAGCTGCTGTCATCAGCAGTTCCAGGAATGGTGCAGAACAAAGGAACTGAAGGGAAGGGGGGCTGTAGGCACACTCATGTAGGGCAGTAGCATATGGTGCAGAGTCAATACTGTGTGGGAAGGGAACTGAAAATTTCTCAGCTTCCSCATCCTTACCTCAGCAGATCTAGGCCCAAAACACGTGACATGGCACTCTCCTTCCCCCCCGCTCCCCCAAATGTCGTCCCAGTTAATTTTCAATTAGCCTGGTGTTTTGTGCAAGTATTCCTGCTATTAGAAATTCTTGAGCTCCATGTTCACTCATTGATTATGTGACACCATGATTTTTTCCATCTTTTGATTCCTCCCAGCACTGATCTGCTCTGAGAAGGTCTGGACACCTTCCTCAGAAGATAAAAACCTGGGAGAAGCTGCAGAGGAAGAGGGCAACRGGAGTTAAGAAAGGGGGTGCAGATGCTCCAGATGGACCAGCCCCCACACACTCTATGTTGTCACTGCCTCTAGTTTGCACAGCAAAAGGACTTTGGTGACAAGTGGCAGAAGAGTGGAAACACAAGAAGCCTGTCTCCAGTGCCAATGTGGTTGTTTCTCCCTGTGCAGCAAGYGTGTGATTATTTCTTTATTTTACTTTTGGCATGTTTTGGCATGTTTGTAGTAAAACCTRTTGGCAACAGAACATTTTTCTTCTGAAAGTCAGAGAGTTTTGCTGTGTTGCATCACCATCAAACCAGAGAACTTCTCCTTGCCTTGCACTGGTCATTCACCCAGTGCTCATCTGCTGAGCCCTGYTCTGCTCCAGAAGAGAAGGAAAACCTCAACTTCTGCCCTGAAAGGACACTGCCTCCCAAAAACACACTATCTTGAGTGGCCAGCAGAGTGTCACAAGACTCACGGTTCCCCTTGCMGTGCCTGTCCCATGGAGGGGGCCTGTTGGCTTTTACATATGCTGGGTTTGTACAGGACTTCAGAAAAGGGAGATGGGAGATGAAGTCCCAGAGAAATTTGTCCCACTGTAATTTGGGGGTTGCTTCCTTTCCCTTCCCCGCAGTCATATGGAAGAAACTGGGSCYGGAAGGAGAAAGTTACCTAAAAAGYRGAGGGGCAAACTRCTGAAAGCAAAAATTGGAAATGCATGAGAAAACAAGAATGAAGGGCATAAACAAACACTTGGCCAACTGTGGTGCAGAGGAGGTTAGGTCTGTTGAAAACCTGAGATCTGGGTGACAGCAGAGCTTGGGGCTGACATGGCTGTCTGCTRCATGAAGGATCCACTGGGGACAAAGCAAAGCCTGAAATCACAGACCTTGCCCTCTTTTGAAGCTAATCTCAGTGATAAAGATCAGGGTGATGCCTGTGAGTCATGAGGAGGTGCTGGAGAGAGACCATGGGAGTGTGAGTCATAAGGACTAGGGCCTTTTCTGGACCATGTTTGTCCAGAAGTGCRTAAGCTATTTAAAAAGCAGAACACAATTTGCTTAGGCAATTATATACATTCACGAGTCYCAGCTTTGTACAAACTCCAACTTCTTCAAAATATTTAAGAAATAGTTGCAACAAAAAGCTTAATATTCAAGTTTATTCATATTCTCAAATATTGCAAAATTTGCTGGTGGTACTGTCCTAAAACTAGTCAGTAGGGTTTGGGGAATTTTTTAATTTCTGAGTTTTCCATGTGAAATGCTTTCAGAGAGCTTGATGTGTCAAACTGGATGCTGCCCCTGTCATTCCCCTGCCCTGACATTTCTGAAGCTGCAGATCTGATATACTACAAGTGAGTTACTGAAAACACTTACCAATCATGACATCTCGGGATGGTTTAGAGGGAATTACTTTAATTAAATAGCAGAACAGGCAACCTTGCTCCAAGTTTTGAGTAGGAATGACCATCCAAAGACAAGAACATCGAGGCTCCCAAGAGAGGTAGTGGACTCCATGGCTAACACTGAGCAAATATGCATTTTCACTGGCTAATGGGCCAGAAGGAAGTTAATCAGCMGCCTCATTAGTTTGTACTCCACATAAAAATATTTCTATATGTGCAAAGGAAAGATTCTTTATTATGGATAATGCTGCCTTTACCCATGATGTTGTGATTATTGTTGCCAGCATCCTTGTTAACTGAGCTTAATTAACAGCTGGCTAGTTAACGCTGTGTAAGAGAACAGCTTTAAATTTGGATACAACAACACAAGGGCACAATTCTCTGTCTTCACAGTGCAGAGGAGTTGCACCAGCACCACCTCTGCTCAGATTTACTGTTGGGAGGGATACGCTGCCAAACGCTTCCAAACTGGGGTGGAAGGGAAACCTGGCAGCACAGGATCAGTCAGGTGTTCTGGAACAATGGGGTGTGCTGTTTAATACCTCGGTGGGTTTCGGGAGATGCGCCGAACCTTCGGGAGAGGAAGACTCCTGCCAGAGCAGGAGGAAGGGGCTGGTTGCTCTTCGTGCCGTCGCGTTGCTCAGCAGTGCCTCACTTGGGGTATTTGACAAACTGACACTCTGCACACTGAGTGTCGGACTCAGCTTGTCAAATACACGCAGTGCCACACTGCAGCTCCCGGGGATCACAGTGTCCTTGCTGGATGCCAACCTGGGCACACAGAGGGAAAAGAAGCACAGCAGCTGTTGTTAACTTCAGAGGCTTTGTCCAGTTACCAAAAAAACATCATTAACCGTCCCATATTTCCCCCTCCTGCACTCTTTTTTGGGTGAGAGACAGACACAACAGCAGGCACTGCTTTCTGCTGAGGAAAATACCCAATATATTAATTCAAAGGTCAGAAAAAGAGGTACAACTCGGCCCCTGGGCAGCACATAGGGATTCATCACCAACTSTGTTGCAGGATCCTCCATTTGGCAGAATCCTGTAAGGATTGTGATGCTGAACGAAAACCAAGTTCTACATAGGGAAAAAATGAACTTCTTTGGAAGTGAAGTGAAACTTCCTCTTCTGATGACAAACTAACCCCCTTCTGCTTCATTTCTAGCAGACAGAAAAAGCCTTTCCTGCAGTAAGTGCAACTTTCCACCCGCATACACTGGCATGCCTTTAATGGTGAACATCATTTTCCCCCACACATATGTCTTGCCCAAAGACAAAAGATACTGTTATTCACTTATTATTTTAACAGGAGTGTGCAGGAAATGCAGAAACGCCTCTAAAGAAAACTGAATAACAAAATATACACAAGAKGTTGCACTGTATTACTGTGTTCTGTGTCCTTCTCAGATGCTAACTGTTCAGAAATTCAGTCTAAAAACAGATTTGAAATTCTGATACTGTACTACTGTCCCARAACAATCCATACTGGTTCCTCCAGTATGGAGTATATGAACAGTATCAAACAGTGGGCAATTCATTAACCATTTCTATTTCTAACTTCTGTGACTCTTTCACACGATGATCATAGGATCCCATCTAATACCACACCCAGAAACATAACTGGAAAGGGAAAGGTTTTTTTTTTTTCAGGTGAATGCACAAAATAAGAAACAGTAATGGTCAATACATGTTTTCTGAACCCAGAAGAGAGTGGAATAAGACTTAAGAGCAAGGTAACAGCTACAGCTTTAAAGATAAAATCAGTTTCCAGGCTGGGTCACTACCCATGCTTTGCAATTCTGGCATTCCCTGTCTCCACCTTCGCCTTGGGTGTGAAGTGGACAGTGACCAGTTCTGTGTTCTGGCTCCTCATTCCAAATGCAGCTCAGCCACGGTAGATAAAAATCTATGGCAGTGCATAACAGCAGCATGTGCATTTCATGAACATAAGAAAACAGTGTTAATAAGCTGATTTAAGATCAGTCTAGTAGAATACAAGTGATTCTGTGATCCCCAAAAGGACTGTCAGCCATACCAAAATGTGGGGGGACTRAGCAGGAGAAAGACTGAGCAGGCTCTTCAGCAGCAACCAGATTGCCTTCAGCTTCAGTGCTCATGTCTAACAGGGGCAGACCTGGCCTTGGCGGGGGAAGAAGAAAATAAAGCAGCACTGCTTCTGCAATTGCAGTTTAAAATAATCCCCTATTGTGGCTTTCTGGGGGGAAAAACAGCCACTTAAAATGTTACTGTGACAGACAGATAAGGTGTGGGGACACAATGGAGATAATTCTATCAGTAGATGGGAATGGAACTTGCAACTCTACCCGTAGAGATCATATCTGATATGAATGGATTTGTCATTGTCAGAGCCTCTGGTTTCAAGCTAAAGTTGGTATTTTGAAGTAAAAGCTCAGTGTCATAAAACTGAGCAATCTACTGCATACTTTGAAGGCAAAACAGAAAGAATTTTTCTTCCTGCATTCTTGAGTCAGTCCCTTACCAAAGTCACAAAAAGTCCCCTCCGGGCTGTGCGYCATCGCTCAGGTATTTTTACAGGGCTGTCAGACTGTTCTGCAACTTRTAATGAAAATAAATGAAAAGTGAAATTATTGGATAGATTTGACTCTCAACTTCCTAATGGCATGCATCAAAGTGTGGCTGTATGGTTTCCACATGCTGAGTAGCAGAGGATGCAGGCTTCAGCCATTTCAAGGCATGCATTTATTATGCCAGATTTGAGCTGGAATCAAGGTCATCYCTGTCCTCYACTTGGTGAAACCCAAACCATAGCCTGAATTGAAAGCAAGAATCYCCAYGGATCTGTGGGCAACAGAGTCTGCTGAACCCCTGGCCAGMTGAAACMTTGGGTTTTGYTTCTCCTAGGAGCTGRAAGCMTTTGTCRTGACAGTGAAYCAAAGCTTTGCTCATATTAGCCTTYCACTGACTGCTGKCCTGCTCCATACAGGACCTTCCTAAACCCCCAGCCCTGCAGTGGACACTGCAGGGAGCTTTGCTAGATGAACACTCACTCCAAAGCCCCCAGTAAGGGCCTGATAAGCCCCCCATTACCAGCCTCACATGATCCCACAGCCCCTGAACTCACCTGAGCCCTGCAGCCCCCATCCCTGCACACTGGACTCTGTCCCCGTGGCTGCTCATGCCCCAGATGCCAAAGGGGGAAGAGGGGTGTGTGATAAACCTTCATCTGCGTTACTGAAATGATTGGGACAGTGAGAAATGGAGCTAAAAAGCACACTAGCACATGGCTGGGACAGGGTCTGTCCCTGGTTAYACCCTCCTCCAGCCCACACCCTCCCGTTCATTGTGTGCTGCCTCATCTATGACTAATTTAGATCAAAGTCTCCCACTGCCAGCAGCTCATAGGCGGCATGTGTGTGTGAGAGAGATGAGGGAGAATACACACATGCACCCTGGTGCCATGTAGGGCCATGTATCACTGCTAATCATAATTCATCTTCATCAATGAGCCATGGTCCAGAGTGCAGTGCTCCCAGGCTGGGGCCGGTGGCATTCCATCCCTGAGCGTGCCCTCCCCAAACGCCAAACGCCACCTCATCCCTTAAAGAAGGCACCAAAAAGCCCCTCTGGCTTTAGGCAGACACAGCCCCAGCACCGAAGAGAGGTAGGCAAAASCCCAGCAGGATTAAGAACCCCCAAAGCTCGAGGTATAGCACAGGGTGGGAGTTTGGCTTTCTCCATTGCTAGGAACAGAGACACCCCACAGATTTCAGCATCCCAACACCCGCAGGCCTTTGGAACCTCCCAAGGGAGAAGCAGGAGATGAACCCCAAAGGACAGATCCTCCCTGCCCCCAGCCACCCCTTCCACAGGCAGGATGGGGACCTGGCACCTACCACAGTTGGGCCATCCTGGCCCGCAGCAGCGCGGGGCGGCATCAGGGTGGTGCAGGAGCGCGGTGGGGGCACAGCCCGGGCACACAGCTCCGTTTTGAAGGGGCTGCTCCTCCTTCAAGAGGAAGCTGCGAATGGGGAAGATAAGGCTGAGGTTAGATAACAGGAAATGTCTGGATGTGAGTGACAACACATGCAGGTTGTGAAAGCAGCTCGAGGCTCACGGGCGGGCTGAGGGCGAGGAGCTCGGCCTTTGCCCAGCGCACCCAGGCTGGGCACTCTGGGTCTGCACCCGAGCCAGCCCCGGGAAAGGGCACTGGGGCAGCTGTGAGCAGCCACAGCGACTGTCCCAAATCCAGGCACCTCAGGCCATCCATCTCACACTGCCCTGGCTGCTGAAGAGCCATGCAGAGACCTGTGAAGAAACACAAAACAGCCAGAAGGGCTGTGGYTCAGGAGACGGGCTCATGCCTGTGCTGTGCACAGAGGGATGGATCTCTTACCCTGAGATGAGCCTGAGTGAGGTGCAGGGAAGGAGGGTTCTGTTCTCAGAAGCTGACACTTGGTTGACACTAAGCTTTCTCCCATTGCAGAAGGTTTTGTTCCAAAAGCTTCCCCACAAGGCTCACCTCGCTTTTGAATTCACAGCCATGCCTCAGTTCCTCTTTTCCCTTGCRCTCATGTGAGCACAACTGTGCTTTCCCAGTTGTAGAGCCTGACCGAGGAGCTGGCCCTGGTTCTGTGCCCCTGCCCGTCCCTCCACAAACCCTCTGGTGTCTGCTGAAGTCCCTGTCCCTGTCTTTGGAGCATCCACAGTGCCTGCACAGAAAAGTAAACACCGGTGTTTAACTTAGAGTTGTAACTAAAGCAAGTTCCAGTTTCTCCTCTCCTGTCCCCTCCCTGTACAGCCCTCAGCCTGAGGCACTCTCAGGTAGCACCCAACATCAGYGCTGTTTTCATCCAGCCTGGCCAGGACCCCAGCTGGCCAGCACAACTGTGAGAACAGAGACYAGCAAGCTGCATTTGCCCAGGCCAGCAGCACAGCTGGCCATGCAAGAACAAAACCAATGCAATGAAACCCAGGAATTTTAGAGACATTCCTCATCTCTCTGGGCCACTACAGTACAAAGTACATTTTGTAAGGCCAGGACTCACTAAAAATATATTGCTCTGTGTCTGYACTATCCCAAGCATGTTTGCCATCAGCTAGCTGGGGTGATGGACACTTGAGAGTCATCCCTCTGTAGGAATGGTTTTCCCACTCGCAGCATTCAGCTGCTGCCCTTCCTTTCCAGTTTTGCCTCCCCACTGCTGTCGGGCTATGCAACAAAACCCCACAGACACCCTCCAGTGCTGGTGGCTGGAGCCTGCTCTAGTCCAGCAGCTTTCAGTTACATTATCAGCATGCCAGAACTGCAACCACAGACTTTATGTTCCTGCAGCTCKGACCAAAGCCCTAATCTATAAGAATGCACTTACATTTGCCTCCAAGTAACTGAGTCCCCTGGGAGCACCCACAAGGTACTCCTGAGACTGTGTGYAGACATAGACCAGCCATTCTAACAGTCAAACCCATCCCCTGTGCCCAAGGAAAAGTTAGATAATGAGGAATACAGTTACTGTCCAGTTCCTCTTTCATTTGACTGTGTTTTAAAATATACAGTAAAAAGAGGAATGGACAGGCCTGTGTGGTTTCGTTCTATTTTTACTTTGTTTTAGCTGGGAGAAGGATGTCAGTTCATGTAGTGTGTGTAGTTTTTTATGCAARCCAGCATGAGCTTTGGTCCATGAAGCCCTTCTAGCCAACATGCCATCAGAAATCTGAGACTCATTAGCTGGGGCAGCAGGAGATCAAGCATCCACTCCCAGCMAGGACAATCTGCTTTGCCTGCACGTGATCCCAGCCCAGTCCTGTGAGCCTATAGTGATGTCCAAGCTGAAAGACTCTCAGAGAAGCTGATTTCCTCTATMTATTGCAGATGTCACCACACTGTCCTAGTCTGTGCAACAGCCTTGAAATCGCACTCAGCATTTCCCAATGAAGTGTTTTCAGTGCACTTGCAGCACGCAGCTCCGTAGCTTGCTCTGGGAAGAGAAAAAAGGGGGGTAGAGAAGCTGTGGGTGTCACAGACTGCCATCAAATATGTCTTAGAGGCCTCTGCATACTGGTCCCAAAWTTTTCTTGGAAAATCACTTGAAAAAAAAAGTGCATCTCTTTGATTAGCATGCAGCAAATTCTCTCACCCTGTAGTTTCAAATTCTTCTACTTTTTACCAGCCATAAAGCAGTACAATGAAAGATKAGCAGGTTTGTATTGGACACAGGAGAACTGAGACTCATTTAGTACTGATGCTGCTCTGTGCATGATGGAGGAACTCACTGGAGAGATCATTCTGACAGCTTGGTCTTTAAGCCCTGCAGCCAGGAATTGGGCAGGGCTCTCTTCAGCCAGCAAGGTTAGAGACATTTCATCCTCACCACCAGCCTGCCTCCAGGCACAAGACTTCTCTACTGCCAGGTTTTGTCAGCAAAACTCATTCAGCTGAACCTTGCTTCACTGGCCAACCTGAGCTTTAAGTCATGTGAACACCTTGTTCCCATTTCCATTCTTTACCTTGTTCAGAAAAAGAAAAGTAAAAGTCAACACACCATGTGGACCTCCAAGCTTTGCTGACAGTACCATCCCCTCTTCCTGCTCTCTTTTCAGGCAGGTGCACAGCAGCCAGAGTCAGAGGCTGGGCTCCAGCAAACAGGACATTTCTGTTCATGACTGATTGTGTGTTTGTCATGTTTATTTTAGACTTCGGGTTAAAGGGAAAAAAAAAAGAGAAAGCGGAGGGGGGAAGGCAGACACCAGCCAGAAGGTTCAAAGCTGTTTTTCAGATGGACAGTGAGAGATAAGAAAACCCCACTAACTGTCACAGCTACTGAATGACCCAAATGACATCCTGAGCATCATACACTATTAAGAATAGCATRCAGGGAACAATAGTAGTGTTGATGCTTAATCCTAAAGAAGCAGTAAAATAGCACCAGCCAGAGGTCAAGCAAGTTCAGATAACTTGGATTTATTGTTATTTAATGATACCTCTGAATTTTCATATGAGTGGAGGAAAAACAGACTTCCTTTTTTCCCTGAGTCTGAAATACCTTTTCAGTTGAGACCAGTTCTGTTTCACAGATGCTGAGCAACCTTGTCTACAGATTTTGCCTCAAAATAAAGTTGTATTGCAGTCACCTATCTCCTTAATTCCAGCACATCATTGAAAAAATAAAGCTATRTTTTCCCATATTTGCTCCCTCAGAGGACTGTCTTTTTTCTTGTAGTAATCTTGTTACATGGCTAGACAAAGAGTAAAGTCTTACTCYAGGTGTGAAAGATTGATAGACTTTATCTCTCAAAGAAATCAGGAGCTATGGAGMTGCTTTATTTGCTGCTGGTATCAATACAGTTACTTCATACCCATTATCCCTGAAAACAGGATCCAACCCTGGAATTCTAAGAAGACAACCATGGATTGATTTTTTTTTTCATAAAAAAATTAACAAGCACTTAAGTTTCAAAGAGAGGATTAGATCAATTMTTTTCCAAAGACAATGCAGGCAGARAGYAGCCATGCTTCTGACMCTCATCACTGTCTTTAACTGAACATGCAGAAACTGAAATTTCTTTTCTCTGCATACTACTTTCAGAAACCACATATTAGCCAAGCTTCTCTGCTGCTACTTTCTGGAGATCCTACCAAATTAATATCCTGGGTACAAAGTACTGCTGATCACTACAAGGCGTGATGAAYTCACACACAGAGCTCCTGCTCTATGACTACAATCTCTATGCCTTGTCAGGCTCTCCCACATGGGAACACAGCAGGAAAAGAGGCTTCACAGTGGTGCTCTCAGACTCCCCTCCCATTACTCAAGGGGCCAGTGCTGGCAAAAGCAGTTGGCAGTCAGGAAAGAAAACCACATCAGGCTTTTCATGTTTGGAGATATCACTTCTAAGGCCCCTAAGTCACAGATAACTGGAAACCGGGACTGCAGCTAGAGAGATACCGGTTGCCCAGTTTTTCCATTCTTCCTTTAGCATCTGCTGCTGGTGAACCCCAGGCAACAGGGTGCTGGGTCAGCCAGCCCTTAGACTGATCCTGGGCAGATGTTCTGTTCTTTGGTTAAGCCTCAGAAATGACTTCAGAAACAGCATGGGACCAACAGAGCAGGAACACCTAAACACCAGGTTGATGTGTTTATCAGTCCTGCACTCCACAGGCAGCTGCTGCAGTGTCACAGAGATGTCCCCTGAGCACTGACTGCTCTTGGACCCTTCATTTTGGGCTTCTGGAAGAAGGCAGATGTGCAGTTATCACTCACCCCCCTTTTAGAACACAGAGAGCATTTCGACACCGCTGCCTCTGCTTGCAGAGTCACTGTCAAAGGGAAGTTCGTGACCGCGGGGCTCCAGCTCRCAGCTCGCCTGCTGTGTTGCTCAACAGTGACAGTTGGGTTTACATCAGCCACCCTTCTCTGTGGCAATGAAGTGCTTCCCCAAGACCATCATAACAGAACAAAGGGGTTTTCTGTACAACACACCTCTGTCTCTCAGTACATGGGGTATCATGCTGCTAGACCACCCTGTAACCATGATACCAAACCTCTCCTGTTTGGGACACAGAACATGTTCACAGACATTGTTCCCCAAAAACATCTGTCACAGCAGGATCACCTGTTTCATCAGACCCCTTCACAATGGCACAAGAAAAGCCAAAACAGAATTGTGTGGTTTGGTACAACTGCCAGCAAGTTTGCAATASTGGGAGTCCTGGTTTTCATAAGCATTGCCCTGGCCTCTGCAAGGCTTCTCACCCTTCCCAGGAGGAAAACTGTACTTTGAAAGAAGACCACAGCCCTCATAACTTGGGCAGCCTTTTCTCTTCTTTTGAACTCTCAAGAGATTATTCATTAAGTCATATGCCTCCATACTATAGCTGAACTGGGGCAGACACACCAATCTCTCCAACACCCATTATCCATTTCCATCACATCTTCCCTCTTGTATKGGAGCTGTTGAGACATTCCAGGGCGTTTTCGACTCCAGTGAAATTCCATCAGCACACCTCTTCCCTCATGTGACACTGCCTAGAGCAGCAATGCAGGCTGAAAGGCCAGCATGTGGCAATTGGGAATTTCTCCCCCTTCCCAAAGCMGCTGAGTTGTTTGACATCCTTTACTCAGTCAGGTATGAATCAGAGATCTCTTTAGGCAAGAGCATGGAAGTACAAGATAGGAAAGAGGTTTTATTGACCCTGATGGCTTAATCTTATCCCAGGATGAGAATGAGCTTTAAAAACCCTCACACTGAAAAGTGCAAATGTATACACAAATGTCTCTTTCCACAGCAGCTTATGGAACATTTCACAAATCCAAAAAGGCACATAAAGTTTATTTTAAGCAGCACTCCAGCCGTATCCAGACAGTGAACTTACACTCGGCACCAAGAGAGACAAGAAATTGCCCATCAGAGCACATGGCCCGAGTGAGGTGTTCRTGTCAAAGCACTGATTATGCGCTGAAATGCCCACAGGCAGGCCATCCATCTGCCTGCAGGGCTGATCAGAAGGGCTGGCAGGGACACAGCCCTTCTCGTGGCTTCCTGTCAAACGCTGARCAAATGTGAATGTTGAATCTTAAACCTGGAGCAGACAGGGTAACGCRAGGCAGGGTCACTTCTCTGAGCAGGTAAATACGAGCTGGATGGGCAGGCTCTGCACAGACACGGCTGCTTCAGCAGTGTCCTGTCGGGATGACCTCAACCTGGAATTCTGCAGGGCCCGAAGAAAGTGCTTAAAAACTCTTCTGCTGTGTATCATTGTATGTGTTATATTAGGGTTTTACCCAACGATTTGCAACTTTTTCCTAGATACAAAGTCAAACAGCGTGACTGGTGCGAGGAAGGGGAGAGAGGCGCTGTGTTACTGAAGTCACCGGCACATGGGGGAGAGCGGCGCAGTGTCCGGAGGTTGCAGGCGAGAATGAGCAGTCCCAGCCTCGCAGAGTCGACTGTCAGGACCGGGCCGGGCGAGGCTTYCCCCAGCAGAGCGCGGCTCTTGCTGAGGGCCGGGCCCGGAGCTGCGGGGCGACCTCGCCCGGCCGGCACCAGGGACGGGGCGGAGCGGCCCCCGCTGCC
>NW_026623567.1:27079-45189 GCF_030028575.1 Malurus melanocephalus
CGGCCTGGCTCCGTCCCGAGGGACCCGCGCCCCGGCGGGGCTGGCGGCCGGCAGAGCCCCGCGTTCCGCGGCGGGTGGTGCCGTGCAAGCTGCGTGGGAACATTCTTGGCGGTCCTGGGCTCTCGGCCTCTCCAGGGAGCGGACTGCTGGTCAGCGAGGGACAAGGACGACTTTCAGGCSGGGGCCCGGGGTTTTATTTTTAAAATCTCTGTAAAAATACTGCAAATAAAGCCCGAGCGGGCTGACGGGCCCGGAGGCTCATTCTCGGTCAACCCCGGGCAGTCCCGCTCRGTAACTGCGGAAAGCTGCAGCACCAAAGAATTCCTTGTTTTGTCACCTAAGCATCGCTGGGTACTGTGTGCACACTGCTGATGGCAAACACCCACCGTGGGCACGATTCCTGGGCAAAGGGCACCTCATGCATCTGCCCAGGATCACAGTAATCCTCTTTTCCCCACTGGCCTGACTTCACATCCTTCACCTGACCCAGGCAAAGTTCTTCCTTGCTATCTGGCGGTTACAGTCCCTCAGGTTTTGCAGGTATTTCCAGATGGGATGAGCACTCTAACGAGTTTCATGCTACTAATGCCTTGAGACAGGGAAAACTCGAGGAACGAAAGGGATGGGTGAGTGACAGACGGTGTCAGCACTGGGTGTGTGGATGTGGCGTGGGTCAGGCTGCAAGTGAGTACACACCACTGGAATGTCCTGCAGGAAAGGGGCCTGTGCCAGGCCTGAGAGGATGCAAAATGAGGTGAGGAACTGAGCTGACCCATGGGTAGCTCACATCCTGAGGAAGGGGAACCAGCCTCAGGGAGAGCAGGGACAGCGGGTTAGGCTGGGCTGCGAAGAGTGATGGCAGCTGCAAACCAMGGTGAGGCTGAAAAGGAGAATTATTGCTCTTCAAGGACGCCTGAGTTGAATCATCAAGAGTACCTGCACTTCACAGTGGGAATTGGAATTCCTATGAGTGTGTGGTGGGGAGAACCAAAAGGGCAGTGCTTGCTCAGTGGCTGTGTGGCTGTGCCAATGTCTCACTCCTGCAGCAGACCCAGCACTCCCTGTGTGTCTGTGCAGGGCTCTGGCTCCCATCCCTGGGGTCCTACAAGCTTTCCTGCTCACAGCTACACAGAGGTGGTTTGTCCCCTTTGAGCAGCTCCCAAGTCACATTGTTACTGSTGCAATTTGTTGAAGGAAATGTGGTTTGCAATGTCATTTTCTTAGGGAATGAAACATTTTGTTTCTCTGCTCAGGGACACATTTTTTCACTTTAATCAATCTTTGTGAGATAAATAAAAGTATATATGCATACCGAGTGTGGCACGGCCCTTCTCACATTTCCTTTCATTTATTTGATGAAGTGAGAGGGCTCTCCAGTTTCTTTACATATGGAACATTTTTCACTTGCAAAAACATGGGAAGCAAAAGAAAATGCATATTTCAGATACTTTTTTCTTTCATGCCTTGGTTCTCAGCCTTTTACATCATGTGCCCATGAGAAAGATTAAAAAATATTTCTTACTTCACATGACCTAAAAATTTGGGATTCTTTGTCTTTTAAACCTTTTTTTGGTTTACACAGACACACACACTTCTCCATATGTACAATRTGGCAATAGCTCGAAAGCAAGTTTKTCCTCCCYKATGTTTTTAKTTCAYCAGGATGAAACCCAGSTCCTGTGGGGAGCACCAAGCTCTGCCCATAACTCTGAACAGAGCAGGCCATTCCGAGCCCCAGGATCAAACAGCATTACTTTGGTTGTGTCCACATTACAAAGGGCTCGAATGCACATGTGGAGCCTTTGTGTTCCTAAAGCATAAGCCTTAATTTTTCATGTGGTTTTTTTTTCAGTTCAAAACACATGAAAGAAAACACATCCTGTGCTGCAGTTCCTCTGAGCAGTGTTTGTATAGCATGAAACTGTACGCTTGCCCATGCTGCCTATTGGCAATTGTTCCTGATTTATGATATTGTCCAAACAGTTTTCAGGCATCATTTAAGAGAATATTATTAGCAAAGGCTAACACAGTGCCAGCATGTGAGCTAATAATTAAATAGGACAGATGATCACTGGTCCAGTGCTGAATCTGTTAAGCTGAGAATGTTTTGCTCAGCAGCATAGCTACAGCCTGGGAATCAGCAGAAGCTAGAGGGATGTGATCTGGGAGGTATGTAGTTTATAAACTCCTCTGCCAGCTGGGACATCCCATAGCATCAGGAAACCTTGGTCCTTCCAGCATTGCCCTGTTTCTTATTTTTCAGTGACTATCAGCTGCCATACCATAATTCAAGTACTGTAATATTTATATTCTTATCTAAATAATCACAAAATCACTATGAAGGTTGTTTTGGTACAAAAGAGCAAGACCATGGATGGTGTGTTGCACACTGTGTAGGGGCTCAGGCAGGGATGGGATGCAATAGATSTGCTGGGCCTGTAGCAAGCAGAGGATTGTCCTGGAGAATAGGAGGAGACTTCTCCAAGGAGAGTGACAGCATCACAGGTAGCATGGTGGTGCCATGCTCAGAGATTGCAGATACTAAAGCAACTGAGATCAGGGCTGCGTGCCCTGATTATATAGTTTTGCCTTGGTTGTTCTCAAACGCCCAGCAAACCTCTTTGCTCCTGCTATTTGTAGAGAACACAAATCCATGGGAGCAGTATTGGGATCAAGGAATCAGTGTGGATTATTCTTAAAATCCAGAGTGGTCCACATTTCCATGGAAAAGTAGTCGAAAACATCTCAAGGTCATTAAGTTAAAAGACAAGCATAGAGGAACAAAGACTTCCCATGTGTTTTGAAGGCCATTAGAATCTTTTAAACAGCTCATTTTCCTCTGACACTCTTCCCCCCCACACACACCATTTTCATTATTTATTCACTGCTTAAAACTATTTGTGTGTCCAGTCTGAGATAACATCCTCTGTCACAGCTCAGATGCACTGATCAGCACCTGACCTTCCTAGTGAATTCACCTGGCTCAGCTAGTGTGAGCCTATTCCAGTGAGATGGCCTTTGCCAAGGGACTGCCTTTTCTGCTGCCCTTCCCTAAATTATTATTTGTTCTCAGCAAGTTTTCACATTATTTCAGTACTTCTTAGATGTTTCTACTTGTCAGTTATTAGAGAGACTTTTGATGAAAAATGAGGGCAGAAGAAAATCAAACTGGAAAACTACAAAGGGCTGCCTGTACTCCATGGCATCTCTTCCAAGATTCCACATCTGGGRTGGGAATATTCATATTAGAGGCACTGTGGCCTAGCAGAAGTTGGTTCCTTGCTACACATTCCTGAGCTGCAGACTGAGCCCAGACTAACATGATTTAAGTGGCAGCGCTTCCATCCCCTCACGTTGGGAAATGCTGCCAAGGTTTTACAAATCTTGCTGTTAGGGCATTTTTCGTACTGGTTTTCAATCTTAAGTGTTCTTTTGCACAGTTTCATCCCACTAGCTTCAGATACAAGCTAAAATGAAGAAGAATTACATGAAATGAAGCCAAGGGAAATGCATGAAGTCGTGTTTGCAGARTACATTGATAGAACAGGACAGAATGTCCTTGGGAGAACAAAGAAATTGATTGTTAATAACACATTTCATGATGCAGACACCGAAGAAGTTTTATAACTGGTGTGAAGTCCTCATGTGTTAAACTCAAAGTGCAGGCCAGAAAAATGATAAAGGTAGATCAAGGTAGGAGATTACAGGGTGTGTATTTGAATCTCGTGAGTTATCAAGCAGCCCTGTGCCTTCCCCCACACAACAGGGTCATCTCCAGTGCTGGGCATCCCCACAGGAATCTTCTGGACCTGCTGGTTTGGGGAATGCAAGCTTCCAGGAGTAGGGCTAGAATTCCAGAAAAGTTCATTAATCTGACTTGAATTCTTTGCTTGTATGAGAGCTAAACAGGAGGGAGGGAATTTTAGCGATGCCTGCACTGAAAATGGATTGCTATCCTAAATCCTGAGCTGCAGATCCAAGCCCAGCAATTTCTGATGGTAGCTGTGATTGTTCCACATATATTTGGCAAACAAAAGAGAGTTTTAAACTGATATAATCCTTTCTGCTTCTTCTAATAATCAGGTTAAGATGAAAGCCATGCTGTGGACAGAAGGAAGGTCAGCAGACCCCAGTATCTGTCAGGTGAAAGAATTAAGAAGATGGATAAAGAGGGTGATTTGACAAGGGTGATGGGAAAGAGGGCAAAAAACAGTTAATGCCAAAATTCCATAACGAAAAATCTAACAAAGTGAGGAATTCTCAGCACCAAAACAAAGTCTGAAAATGCTGGGACACTGGACCAATCCCAAAACCTAAACCATCCAAATCACTGCCAGCAGTTTTCCTTTGACAGCTTCAGCTACCAGGGGAAAAGAACTGGGCAGCAATTGCAGAGGAAGAGATCCRGAGAACCTCACAAGCAGGTACAGCACAGATGGCTGTGAGCTCTGTGTCTTTTARGTAACCTATTGGAGTTCTAATGGCAACAACATGTATAACAAATGAGGTCACCAGACTAATATTTTTACAACAAGTTCCACATGAATTAATCATGTTTGAGCCATGATAACAGAGAGTTGGTTAGTGAATTATCTCTGAGGCTCCCATCTCTCTGGCACTTGCTCTTAAGCTGGTTTCTTGGGATGGGGCATGAACTGTTTTCTTTCAAAAGAAAGCAAGAATTTCTTTCAAAAGCAGTCTCACTTAGTCTGAGTTTTATTCTTGGGTAGGTCAAGCTTTTGGAGTGGAAGCAATTCCAAAACTGCAGTATGATTTTTTTTGTAAGGTTCGATGTTGGGTTTTTTCCCTCCTTTCTGTGCAGGACACTGTAAGGATCCTGGGAAAGTTTCCCCCACCAGGCTTCTGGCTTTGAGATAAATGTAATCTCTTTATAAAAACACACACTCACATAGCTTATACATCAGCCTTGTGCTGGATGTGGTGTTCGCCATAAATCACACTACCTTACTGCCAAACCGAGTCTAAAACAAAATGAAAGAAACTTCTTAGTGAATGTCCAGCTTTATTTATGTCCTTCAACAGCAGGAAATTAATGTGAAAAGCTTTTACTAGTCCTTGCACCARAAAAAWAAAAAAAGCTTTGGGAGATCTCCAGATAAAGGTTTTCCTGAATTAATAGACCTCATAGGTTAGCATATATGAATAAATAGAAATTCTTATGAACTTGAGAGGGAAAACTCCTGCAGGTGTGGAGCTGCTTGGTGCCTTTGTGTGACATTGATAGGTCTGGTCATGGCACTGGGTTCCAGCATGACCATCCTCCCTGATGCTGGGTGGCTGCCAGGCTGTTRCCAAAGGAATGAGAGAAATAAGGATAATGAGAACTTTGCCCAAACTCCTGGAAATCAGAGCAGCAGTTGTTAGTTGACTTGCACATCACAACAAAAGTTGAAGTCAGGTTAATGGCAGTGGGTTATCCACAGGCTATTTTTCTCATTCTGGTCATCCCAGAATCACTGCTGTGCTTCAGCTTGCAATACAAAAACTGTCTCTGTGGCTCACATGTAGCAAGCAGGAAACCAGCAGGAAAGAGTGAAGATTCCACAAAAATTCCACCTTTTCCTGTATTACTGACTGTGCTGATGCTTTCTCTGTTCCGTTCTWGTTTGGCTCCTGGGCACTCACCCAGATTCACCCTCCGGCAGAGACAAAAAGTGCCATTCATGGACTGAAAATTGGAGCTTCAGTTCTGGGTAACCATTTGGCTGACAGATGTTTCTGCTTGCCTGTCTGTCATCATTTTTTCTCCTGCTAATTCCTATCCTAGGAAGTGTGTGGCACTAGTGCAAAGTAGGAAGGGGGGAAGCCCACAAAAAATTAAAAACATTTTTAAAAGCCTCAGGGTGTGAATTTCCTACCTGTTGGCTGCTCGGGAGGGTGTGCCTGCACCTCCAGGTGTGGCTGGGAGCCTGACTACAGTGGATATTTCATCTAAGTCAAAGGCACATGGTACACAACRTCTCCCAACTCYRGTTTCACAGGTCAGGGAGTTTCAGSAGTCCAACGGTTCAGAGAAATGCCATCTGACAAAATGGGGAAAGTTGGGCCTCACTGTTCAAGGAGAGGTGGTGGCAAACTTGTATGTGGACACTGCTGCATCTTAGTAGAAATATTCTGAGGATTTCTGACTTCCCGGAGAGCTCTCTAAGCTGCTCCACCTATGGAAGCACAGGACAATGGTGTTAGACAGTAAGATTAAAATCTTGGAACTCTTRCATGCTCTTTTACAGAAGGAGTGAGGTCACTGGCAAATCGGCAAGTTGTTGGAGGGACACTGGGACTGTTTCTAAACATTTGTCATTTTCCTACAAGGGATTTTTTACCACAATAAGCAGCTGTCCAAGGCAGGAGGCAGTTGAGAGAAACACTTTGATGACACTTTGGCAGATCTGGTTCTGGTGATGCTTCTAAGGGTGAGACAGTTTCACAAAACTTCTCCACCCAATTCAGAGGACTCTGACTAACTGCCCTGCATACAGCCCATTTCCTCAGAGCAGCAATCACAGGCTGCAGACAGCAGCCTGGTCCTGCCCCAGTGATGTCCTAAGAACAGCAGCATGTCTGAGGGAGCCCTAACATGGGTGTGATACCCTGCCCAGGAATTCCAGTGTCAAGAAGTAATTATTTGTAATAACTCAGAGTAACTATTTCCATATGTAGGATTTAAAAACAAGAACTACAGGTTAGGAGATAGATACAGCTTGTTAGATGAGAGCARGATTTCCATGTCCTTTAAAATAAGAACTGTCCTGTTTTCTCTTCTGGTCTCCAACACCCACCAAAATACAATCAGCTGCAAACTGATGTGTGAGTGAGCAGGGCTGGAATTATTGCTAGAGGTGCAAGGTGGGGAGAGTTTGACATAGGCTGAACTCTCAASACCATGATCATACTTTACTGATTAAAGAGCCTGCACAGATGCACCTTTCAGTTCSAGTTTAGATGAAAACCTTGACTATCTCCTCCAGGCTGGCAAGTTTGGGGTTCAAGMTCTTTCAGGACTGTCCAGAATGTGGAAATTCATAAACAGAGTGACAGAGACACAAGAGACGGACACAAACTGAGGTCTCCCTAAAAACTTCCACGCAAAGAGGCCTGTGTGCTTCCCTGCATGGAGGAACAAGATCTACCTTTTCTCATCTCTCAGAAAGTTCCTTTGTCCAGCAGGGCAGAAAAAGCCAGGAAGGTGAAGCTTWATGCCAAGGAGGTTATTCAGCTGAATGAGGGCTCCTTTTCTCCTCCACCCCCCATTCCAACACRCACACACAAACACACACAAGGTCTGGTGCACACATATCCTGGAGCACAGAAAGGAATTCTCTGCAGGACAGCAGGGCACAGGCCATGCCCTCGGATGGTACCAGCAGCCAGTGCATCCTTACCCTCACCCCGCAGAACCCTCAGCCCTCCCCAGCTCAGAGCTGGGTCACCAGCCCCACRCACAGACCTCGCTCTGTTCCTCAGTGCAGCATCACCCTGCCTGTGGCCAGCACAAATCCCCTGGCCCCCAGCCAGGCCACAGGGTTTCTTTCCCCCTGTCTCTGCCAAAGCAAATTGACTTGTGACACCCTCCCTTATGTTTTCATCCTTTAAAGGGTGGAAAGCTGAAAGCCTGGCTTCACTGTGTTCACTTCCATGCCTCCTTTGTGCTCTCCCACCTAGATGCTAAATGAGCTCTTTCAGGGAGGACTGGCCATCGGAGCCRCTGCTGGGCACTGTGGGCAGGCAGGGCATGGTGTGCCTGTGCACACGTGTGTGCCTGTGTGCTGCTCCCACTGCCAAACACAYGCCCAGAATGCTCTCCCTGCAGCACAGGGGGAACAGTGACACCCCAAGAGTATATTTTGGCTCCATTTGCTCCCTTTTCTCAGCATTTCAGCTCCCTGGGCCTTGGCCATCCTGCTGTTTTCATTTCAGAAAAGCATATAACCTAGTTCATCCCTTCTTTGRCATAATAGAACACGTTGCAGGTTGTGACTGAAAGAGAAGAATTTTCTTGCCCTGTGGATCATGAATCTTATTGTCCTCTAAAAAAAAAAAATATATAACTTTACAGTCTCAAACAGAACTTTGTGCTGACAAGTTGATACCTTCTTCTACTTCCTTCATGTTAGCAGAAATCTAATCCTCATATACACAACAAACTGACATGCTCGATCATCCAGAGTTTGCAGCATTTTTCCCAAATASAATGAGAAAAGGTTTGGACTGAATGAACTCTGATTCTTCTAGTCCTCCCTTGCATGAGATTACGTAGGACCAACTTATGGCTTGTGCTTATGGGAAATATAACACTGAGGTATTTCAACAATCCAGTTAATAACATACTGATCAATAATAAAGGTGAAGTTAAAACCAGGAGGGATCATCTGATAACTTATTTTGCTAGAAAAGGTACAAAGCACCAAGTCCAAAGCCCAGTGGAAGGCACCTGTGCACACAGATGCAGCCCAATGAACTTGGGTGTAGCCAACATTGCATTTCTGGTGCTGTGGCAGCCGCTGAGGTGCACGGTACCAGGTGATGAAAACAGCGCCCTCTGCCAAGATTAATSCAAGAAAAGAGCCTTGCCCGGATCTCTTCTGCTTCTTTTTCTGGTGCAACTTACTCTGTTAAAACCGTGGTAACCAATAATGCATTCTCTAGATGCRCAGTGCCTTGGTGAGAGCATCTCAGCCCTGTTTACAACAAATTCAGAGCCTAGAGGTAAAACAGCCACCAGACAGCAGAATGTGCCATGTGGCCTTGGAAACTGGGAAACAAAGGGCTTATAAATATGCAGGGACCTCCCTGTGCTCCTGGGACCACATAGCAAGAAGACAGAAAAACTCAAACATATACAGAGAGGAATGTCTGCCCTCCTCCCTTTCCATGTGCTTCAGCCAGGATGTTTGTGCAAGAAGAAAGCCAGTTGAACAATAAAATCCACATGTCAGATGCGGAAGGGAAGTCTGGAATCCAACACRCCAAAAGGAAAGATTGACACAAGTTCATCCTTATGATACAGTTCCCCTCTCCAGTAAGGATGCACATCACAGCATCCTTATTAGGGGACCAAAATGATAACAGCAGCAGTGTGGTACTTGGCACTTCGAACTTTTCCCCCAAGAATTGTGAAGCACTTACAATTAAACCTAAATATATCTTTATAYGAGATGGGAGGGGCCATAAAGAGATAACTTCACCATTTTTGAGCATGAAAAGCATATAATTACATTACAATACAT
Source organism: Malurus melanocephalus (assembly GCF_030028575.1). Lineage (NCBI taxonomy): Eukaryota > Metazoa > Chordata > Aves > Passeriformes > Maluridae > Malurus > Malurus melanocephalus. Next base: position 36,328 of record NW_026623567.1, read on the forward strand.
ACCATAAGGCTCTTATTCACTTGGACATGGTGCTTTTAATGAATTTTAATGGAATTATGCCCAGTCAGACWACAAGGCCAGAGGATTTTCATGTCTTCACACTTAAAAATAATGTTCTTGTGACCTTTAGTAGTTACATTTTTAGAAGTAAAAATTATATAAAACAATGCAACACAAGAGTCCTCACTTTAATAAGCATTATTAACACCTCAAAACATGGAGACACTTCTGGAAATCTCCTCTAGTCCAGTGTGGTCTTATAAGGTTGCAGCTTATCACAATACACAAACGCTCTGCGCCTCYAAATTTTCTTTGCTGAGGCAGAAATGGATTATATGGGCAGGGTCCTCCTTATGGTCTTATTTTTTATGCATTGTTACACCTACTTCTACTAAGATTTACCTTTCATGCTCAGTTCCTTGGCATGCACTAGCTGGTGTTGTTTCTCTGACTGCACTGAAGCTTTCTGCCTGTGACCTGTGGAACACAAGCTGGTGCTCTCAGATGGTCACCACTGGTCCTCTCCAGCCTGTTTGCCATCACCCTCAGCAAGGAGATCAAGTTTTTTTACCACCCATAAAGACACTGCCATGTCATTCTGATCTCCATCAGGCTCACTCATTTTTGYAGAAAAGGTGGTTGTCACAGCAAAACATCTGCTGGAGAACTCCATGTTGAAGCTGCCTGTGCCAGGTTTGTTCCTGCAGAGCAGAGCACAGAAGTGCTTTGCAAACATTCTCACAGCCCTGAGCATCACAGGGCGTCTCTCCACCACATATTCCAAGCCTGAGTTCGCCTCTTCCTCTGGGACCACAGGCAGGAAGTAGTTGTCTACAAGTAGGAGGAATTTTGGGTGAAGACAGCTCTCCTGTGTTKTGTGTGTGGCCTCTCTGAGCAGGACAACTTCCACTCTGAATTATTGCAGGGAATAGACGGGAGCTGGGTGGGGCTGCAGGGGCTGCATGGACAATAAAAGGAAATGCCTCTGCTCTGCAAATGCTCTGGAGAGGGAGAGTGCTAGTGCCAGGCAGGAGGGGATGTTGTGCAAGACAGGGTCCAGAGGGGAGGCATCTGCATGAAAACCAGAGCAGAAGAAAGTRTTTGAGACAGGGTGGATGSATGGGTGGGTGGGTGGTGTCRGGGGAGAGGGAATGAGACAAAAGAGGCTGTGTATGGCTGTGTGTGAGAGGATTGCAAAGACGAGATGTGAGGCAGAATGTCTGTGGGTGGCACGGAGAAGGATGCAGTGCCTGCTCTGTGCTGCCAAACAGAACTCTCCATCCCAGATGCTCCAATCACCTTTCCAACCCCATCAGCTACACTCTTATTTTACYCTGTTAACCCTCTATATCCAATGTTCTTTACCGAAGAAGAAAAATTGTGGTATGAGAGTCTGGATAGGGTGCCAAGGTTCAGCAAGAGCTATCCATCCCTTCGAGCAAACAGCTTCTTTTCAAAGCTCCCTCGAGTGCACAGAGAGGTGTCAGAGYTGCTGTTGTGTTTGGTCTGAGGGTCACTAGAGAACAACCTCTCCAGAAATGTTTCTCCTGATTTTTGAGTCAATGAGCCATCTTCTTCTTACACAAAGTATTCACACATATCAGTGTTACCACAGGGAAAACAAAAGCTWCATCCTTCATTGCAATAGCCTTCCAACTACACTCCTCCCTACAACTTCAACATTTTACAGTTGGAGTTTTCTGCTTAAAAAAAAAAAATTGGCTTGGTTTGGAGRCTGCCCGGCCCACATGGCTTRGASYAAGATGCAGCTGACCCCAAACACCYTGGGGTGCTGGCAACTGACATTTGAAATCAGGTCCCTCTCTAAGCCAGGTTTCTGAAAAACAGCTGGCAGGAGCCAATGTGATTGATAAATAAAATTAACAGGTTTGAAGACAAAATAAAGGGGGGGAAAAAATCAAGCTAGTTCATAAATATCGTTCAGAAAGTGCAAACATAGAAATAGTGACCTAGTRGGAAGCTCTATTCAAAATTCCAGCAGATCGTGGTAATCTGATTTGTGCACTGACTTCATGAGTTTGGAGTGCTTCTGAAGAATCAGACACAGCAACACACACTTGGTCTTAGCCCCTGCATGCCATCTCCATGCSCCGCTGTTACTGCTCTGGTTTGTAAAGGGTTTCAGTTTGTTCCATCAGTGGATTGTAATTGGCCTGGATCAGCTTCAAATAGGAGAAAAAAAAATGTTAAAAAAACAACAGGAGCCTTCAGAGGTCCTGAACACTGTGTCTAGGTGGTGATCTCATGGCAGCAATGACCTCAGAGGTGTGTTTGGCTCAGTTCAAATTCACAGAACTGCCTCTTGCCAAGGATMTTTTAAGTGGGCCAAAAACATCTGTAAACACACCCATCCAAAAAAGCATGTTGTGGTCATGCAGTAAGAAACACACTTCATGTGTCTCACATCAGCTCATATGTGCTCCTCTTGGGAGTTATGGGGTCTGCAGCCATAGTAGACCTGTTGTTGCTGTTCATCACACAGCTCAGATATCCCCTCCCTCAGCTCACAGGAGAATGAGCTCAGCCCATCAGTTGTAACCTGCACCATACAGCACAGGTGTCTCCTGTGGAGTTCCTGGGAATCCTGGATCCCAGACTGGGGGACTATTCCCAGGTCTTATTTCTCTTATTTCAGATTAAAATAATTTTTGGGTAAGCCGTGTGAGCTTTGCTGTGCTCCTCATAACTAATCCACTTAAAACAGGAAGGAAGGTGCTCCTGGGGGTCCAGTTTTCCAGGATGAACACTGTGCTCCTCACAGCCAAGGCTGTTTTATGGCTGTTGATCCTCACAGCCAAGGCTGTTTTATGGTTGTTGCTCAGCACTGCTCTCAGCAAGGACTGCAAGGAGCTGTGGGTTGCACTCACAGAGCCCTCAGTGCTCTGCCTGCTGCCATTCTTGGTGCTCAACACATGCCCCAGATCATTTTCACAAGCTGCTGTGCATTCCTCTCCAAATGCACACGGGGTGCACTGATTACCTCCTTTTCCAAAGGCTAAATCATGTACACAGGGCTAAGGCTGGAAGCTGGCAAGAAGAACAGCCCTGTCTGAATAGSCAGAGTGCTTCCATGGCAAAAACTCACACTCTCAAAAGCACATATTTTCCCATAAATGGCCAGTCACAAAGAACCAGCAACCACGAGCTGATGCGGGCATAGGGAGGAGCTCTTGTGTCCATTAATGATGAGGGAGCAGCTCTGTGACATGATTGAACTGCAGGATAAAATTGTGGGTGACTTCGCAGCCAGTGCAATGCGCCCTGACAGTCCTTGGGACCCTCAGCCAGCACATGGGGCTCAGGAGTTTCATCTGTCCCCAGCCCTTGGAGGACACAGAGCAACAAAACATCCTTTTTAGCACATGTGGGTTTTCAGCAGCTCCTGAACATCCAGACCAAGCAGTACACRCCTCTGATTCCAGCCTCTCTTGGGCACTGACAGCATCTGATTGGATCCCTTTAGCTAAACAAACCACCCTTGAGGAGACAGAGCATACTCTACCATGGTAATTCCTTTTAAAACTATTTTAGAAAATACACAGCTTTAATCACCTGTTTAAACTGTTTTTCAAAAGCTTTGGCGCATAGTGCCATAGAAAATGCTCTCTGAGCCTGCCAAAATTTAGAGCATTTTCTCTTGAAATGGCCCTTTTCAGTGTGTTGTTACAGCAGATACYGGACACCACCAAGGTCAGGTCACAAAGCAACATTTGCTGTCATCCTGAGTTTGCTTCCATTGAGTATTTGACCTCATATTTCCCATGTTTGGTCCCTCTCAAAAAAGGTTGTTTTGTTGGGATAGAATCCCAATAGGTATTTTCAAGTTCAAGGAAAGTAAAAAGAAACAAACCCAAGCCCCCACTGTGCAATCCTCCCCTCTGTACGAATACAGAGGCTGTGCTTTTTTTCAACAGGCCTCCACCAAGGAGAGATGAAAGGCAGAGTTCAGGACCAGGTCTGAAATCTGGACTTAATCCAAGACCACTAAATCTCTGGCTGCAGTGATGTTACATCTCAGTGAGACAATACCCAAGGAGGGAAATTATTACCAGTGCTTGAAAGTTTCCCCTGAGTGTGCTTTGGGGCCTCTGYTAGAATTTTGTAATAGATCTCACCAAGGCTTAYTTTCCTCCATTGTATGGGACAAGCMATTGCTTCAGCATTTCAGCTGGGGTAGTTTGCATGAAGAAGACTTCAGMATCAGCTTCACAAAGCAGAATCCTTGGGAGACCTGCCTTTGTTCAGGAAAGAAAAGGAAGYCACAGGTCTCTCAGCATCCAGGGAACTCCTGCCTTTCAGCTGCCTYAACAAGACCCAGTGCATGAGAGCAGAGCGCTGGGAAGGTGCTCTTTTCAGCTGGGAAACAAGCCCTGAGTTCTAATCTTCTATTCTGCCTAAGATTAAGCAGTCCCAATGCAAATAGACATTCCTGCCCTTTCAGAGCAGCTTTGTGTCAAGATATTTCSAGGCAGGCAATGACAAGAGCACGCAAGGGAAGAGTGCCTTCCTCATGCCATTACTATTAAAGATCTAAAGACCAGTTTTCCAGCTCTTTCCCTTTCCGGTCCCTCCCACATCTCTACAAAACTGTTTGGAAAATACAGCTTTGCTAATCCAGTGGCTTTCTCCTCTGAGTCTGCAGGACCCTAAGTATGAAACAGAAGCAAGGCAAAACCTAATTATCACATTGATTAAAATCATGGCCCTATCTGAATGGGTTTACTCATGTCATTGAAGTTTCATTGAAGTAGGAGGACGGGGCAATCAAGGGGTAATCCTACCAATTTCAGTGGATTGTGAATTTTTGCATGGGTATTTACAACAAAGTGAACCCCACTGGAACTGGCTGGTCTTGCGTGCATGGAAATGCAAAAGATGAGATTACAAAAGCAGCAACACCTTGGCCAAGTAACTTTGGCCAAAACATGAATAAGKTGTTTTTCTAATCCTGCTCACYTGAAGAACAGTGCAGCAAGACACACTGTGTGTTTRYACTGCAAACAGGAGCACAGCCCCAAACTGRGGGGGAGCAAGGGTGCACCTGTGGRAGAACCTGYGTGTGCTGTAAATACATTTTTTTCCTGACCTAGCAGCAAAACTATGTGTCACCCCACTCTAATGAATACTAGGCAAGCAGTGRAGGAACATATTGCTAATTGGAAAAAAACCTTTCACAAAGCAGCAAGTCAGCCATGAGAGGTAAGGGTCCTCAGGCTGAWGGTAAATGACTGGCAACAGTGGCATGGGAAATGCATACCTGATGTGGGGTTTCAGAGCACTGAGGGAAGAAATCTCTTTATAAAGCTGACTTCTTACCCTGAAGGAGGAAAGAAAAAGGAGTATCTGCCATTTAGAAGCATATTCCTTTTAGTAGCCTTCATGCTCTTCAGACATGCCAAATCATTGTGTAAAAATCCTGATGGTATTTTCAGCCCAGAATGAAGCGACAACACACAAAGGAACCAGGCAAACAGGATGCCAGTGAGCCTTGCTAAAGGAAACACCATGTAAATCAGGGAGAGGAGGTCACAATGCCTATAGGATGTATGACTTCTATAGCAGGGGCCAGCTCAGCCTTTGGCTTGAGAACAAGATTAAGCCTGGGTTAAATGACATTGTGTAGGGAGGATGTGATGGGCCACCCTTCACACATCAAAGGTTACCATCCAAGTCACGACATAGGAACACAGTTTTTTTTTTTTTACAGATCTGAAACCATGCCCCAGCTAACCCAATTTCCTGCTCTCAGATGCAGTCCATGACATACTGCGTGGAGCATGAGGGATAGGATTAGAAAAGGAGGATCCTCCCTGGTTTCAACTCACTGAGAGTGCAGTGACAGRCTGGTTGAAGTGTCTTAGCCAGTTCCCACATTTGTTCATCTAATTAGGGCCACTGGACWTGAGAGCATTACATGCACAGGTAGCAGTGTCAGCAGCATGGCAAACCTTGAGTCACACTGCATGTTTGCAGCATTGTAGTACAGAAAACAAACCCAGGAGCACGGTGAAATTATTTGTTGATCCTGTGTGTTGATAGACTCTTTCAAATAGTTTCTCTTCACTATCAAGTAATAACTAAAAAAAAAAAAATCATCCTATTGGTTGATAATTTTTTTCCTTCTGTTCAGCCCTGGTCTGTGTGTGAGTGGCTCTGTCAGACAGAGACCTCATCGCTGCTGCTCCCACAAGAGCGTCATGGAGATCTGACAGCAGCAAAGTTTCCACCCCTGTCCCATAAACAAGCRGACTTTTCCAAGCCCTTCCCTGCTTGCACTGTGTTCTGAAACAAATCCATAACCAGCAAAGGAAACAATTGCATTGGAGTGGAATCCCTTGGCTCATTCTTCATTTTTTAATGTAGACAGGGCCAGAGGTGTGGAATTGGGTCCCTCTATGATGCCTCCCATGGGATAATGCATAGTTTGCATTTCTCCAATGCACAATTATTTGGAGCAACAGTTGTCAAGGAACTTATTTTGAATGCCCTTTTGAAAACAAATTCCAAACTGTTGGGGTTTTCTTTTTTGGAGGGTGTTGAGTTCTTTTTTAATGAGRTTTTTTAACACTAAGGGCTACAGTTATAACAAATTGGTTTTGAGCTGTTTACAAATGGGCTTACCTGCTAGAAAAGGCTATTTCAGTGGAGCACGGACATTCTGGGCCCCTTTGAAAGACACCAGGGACCTAGAGACCATTGATGCTGTCAGATTTCCAAGACTGAATTCCTCCCTATAATATCCAGGCTTGCAGCCAATTTAGCTGGCTTGGAGCAGTTGTAGCTTTAAAACACGCTTGATGCGTATTCAGATTTCAAAAAGGAAAAAAAAAACAAACAAACCCAGCATTGCAGTGATTCAGAAAGATACACAGATGATGGAGTGGAGCAACAAAGTCACAGGCAAAGCCAACACAAGCAGAGATGACCTTTCTAAATTCCACAGCACTAATTCTGCTCCTTGGACAGAGTGCCTGAGCATTTGTATCCCAGCCCGATACAACTATTTCCTTTCTCCATATCTGATTCCCTACATGGCTGCTGTGATACCATAAAAAAAAAAATAGTTTGAAAACACAGTGGGCTATTTATGATTTTTTTTTTTTATGAAGACTCACTGTTCTTCAGAAACTGATCATTCATGGATGTTTTCGGACAGGAGGCAAAGAGGAAGGAAGATGATCCTCTGTTTAAGTTTGCTAAAAAATTTACAAATGTTCTCATTGTTACTGACACATTTTTCTCATCTATAGCACACAGATATCCTGAAGCCTTTTGCCCGTGCAGTGGAAATAWAGGAACACGGCTAAAATCCACCCAGCTACCAGTGGGCACATAATAAACTTTAGAGGCTCTAAAGCATTTTTATTTAGTATAATGGGGGTTGTTAAATTCAGAATTCAGAATAACTTACAACTACAGAAGAAACATTTTCTGCTCATAGATTAGGAAAGAGGTACTTTGGAAAGAACAAATCAAGGAATTTTATCCATGGCAATCCTTTGGAAAAGGCTGTGCCATTTTAATTATTTTATTGTTGCTACAACAGTAAGCAGAACCATATTGAGATTGTAGACACTAAACATGGAAAAATATGGATGAAAAGCTCTAACAAGCACTAGTCTTGACTGAGGTCTTAAATTAGTCCATCCCAGTGGTACCTTTTCACTTACAGGAAATGCCTCCTGAGGTATTTCCCAGGAGAATGAGAGCTGATGGGGAGGGACTGCATAGTTTGTAATATTCCATGAATGTGGCGGGGAGAGGCGAGGGAGGGGGGTAGGTGGGAAGGAGGAAGGGAAGGAGGGGAGTGGCTGCTTTATTTTGTCTTTTTAAAGGCAAATCACGGGTGGGGGGCACTCTTTCGGTTTCCAAAAGTGTCTGTTATATATCTTGCATTCAAAAGTACTTGAAAGGGTTGTTTAGAGACAGAGGAGATGTCATTCCCGAATTTTCACAACTTGTCAAATCTTGGATGCAGAGAGGAAACAAAAATCAGACCACAGAGTACCAGATGGCAAATACAGTATTCTTCATATTTCTTCGTAGTTTTTAAAATTCTTTTGACCTTCCAAGACAGCCTGTGTGACTGAGGTGTGGTGCACTCTCGTTTTCCAAAGGCTTCCATTTATTTAACACTTTTACTAGTTGTTTGCAGGACTGAACCTGTGACGTGAAAGAGATCAAAATATCTTAACGTGGATTAGAGTACATTTTTCTCATGTAATATATTCCTTTCAGCACATCTCCAGAGAGTGTTTCATAGCAMAGATATTTCTCAAAGTGACAGAACTGTGAAAGTGTCTGCCCTTGGTATGTGTTTACCTTGGAACAGTCTCTCAAGAGGCTSCTTTCTCAACACAAACAGACTTCTCCACATACACAGAAATCTCCCTGCTGTGCAGATAGAAAACTTTCCAAACTTCCTACACTACAACAACTAAAACCCACAAAATGAGGGGCTGGGGAGGGCGGGCAGAAAGAGAACGCACTTGGGCTCCTACTGCTTTTCCTGCCTTCTCCATGATAACTGGTCCCAGAAGCCCCAACACCGCAGACAGCCCCCCGGGCAGCCCCAGTAGCAAACACAGCAAGAGCTCGGGCTGTTACCACTCTGCTGTTCCTGGAATGGCAAAAATTCCCATGAGAGGAGCCTTATACATCTTGGAGAAGGAAACAGAGTGCTCAGGTGCCCTGGTATGCAGAAGAGTGGCCTTCTAGAACACACGTGCCCGGCCGTCCTGGCTCCTGTCAGTTCTTGGCTCTCCCACCGCCTTTGCCCAGAAAATCCATCTCCCAGCGTCACTTTCTGGGTCGCGCTTTYCCCGTCCCAGCTCCGGGCTT
>NW_026623567.1:45648-75563 GCF_030028575.1 Malurus melanocephalus
GGGAATGGGACGGGAATAAGACGGGAATGGGACGGGAATGGGACGGGTTTGCTGCCCCTAGGGTGGCTGCGCTGCGGGTCGGTGCGGGCTCCTTCAGCTGTTGACCCGGAGCCGCGGGAGGCTCCGCGGAGGCGCTGGGCGGGCGGCGGTGGGAGGAGGTGGGTCCGGTGTGTGCGGTGAGCCGTGCCCGGGGTCGGGACGGGAATCACCCGCGGCTCTGGGAGCGCCGGTGCGGTGAAGGGTGTTCGCAGAGTCGCTGCTGCATCCGAGAGAGCTGTGGGGTGTGCGTTCCCGACAAAGCCACAGGCGCGGTCCCTGCCATCGCTGCGCCGTCCCTTTGCTCCCCGGGAGCAGCTGCAGCCGCTCCTGAGGGCAGCTGGCGGCACGGGCTGCGGCCGGACAGGGGTGTCCGGGCTTCGCGGAGCCGCAGCTGCTCTTGGTGATTTTTCAACTCAATAGAATAAACAAGAAAATACCGTATTAGCGTTGGGTTAGCCTGAAATAATGGAAAATAAGAGGGAAAASTGTAAGCGTTATCCAAAATGCCAGTTTGAAATTCTCAAATGAATCATCCAACACAAACAGTAGCTGAGTGGAACAATTTTCTGTGCAGGGAGTTTCCACTGGAATAAATAGCAAGTTCTGTTTAAAAAAAAAAATTAAAAATTTGCAGCTAGTTGTAATATTTACAGTGCTTGCCAGGGGCTGGAGTGTGCCCACAGCCAGAGAAATCCTTGTGATCTGGAGTGATGGTTCATTGCAAGCTTTTGTTACAGTTCTTTAGAGCTGCTTGCAGTTTTTACCTATGCACCCTACCTAAGAGGCAGCTGGATTTTCCTTTACCCTCTCATCTTCTTCCATATGTAGAAAATTCCTTTTTCCTAAGCACGTCCCTGCCTATTGATGCCTTCGTGTAACCCAGAGTGTTGCTGTGATGTGCCAGCCCCACGTTAGCTGCAGAGGATGGGAAAGGAGGGCCTGTAACAGAGTGTTCTTTGCCTCAGAGTCACAGCCAGTGCCTGAGCACAGCCTGAGCAGCAAAGCTGTGAACACCTGATTCTGCAGGAGCATGCAGCCCTGCATCAATTGTATTCCCCAGATGCACAAAGCAGGACCAGGCACTGCRCCTCAGCCTTCCACTCATGTCTTCAAGGTCATCAGTTTGTCCAGCATTATTTTCAGCTAATTGAGCCACTGGTACTTGATGGGTTTTGTACAAAYGGGAATGTTCCTGGTCGTGGCACAGCTGCCAATGCCTGGCTGAGACCTGGCTCACACTCAGCTGCAGGGAAGTTCCTGGGTTAACTTCCTGGGCCCCTGCACTGGTGCTTTCCAGTGCTCAGATAAAGAGAAGTAAAGCATTTAGTCCATGAGCCAGAGAGAAGGTGTTCAAGAGGTTCTTTTGGTATGCACAGACCTTTTAAACCTGACCCCGAGCCTGCAGTTGAGCAGTTTTGTCCAAGATCTGCCTGCACAAGCAAGAGGTGGATGCAGCCCATCTATTTATCGCCCCCTAGTGAGGTTTGAAAAATAAACATAGAGTCCTTCCATGAGGAAAATAAATGTTGGAGTTCATAGGTTTAAAAAGTGTTACATTTTCTGAGAGTCAGTGGCTTCAGAGAATCCCTCTCAAACATGATACCACACTTTGAATGGGTGCATAGCCTAATTTTGGATAAGCATGGACACATAATGATAGTCTGTGCCTCTCCTGCAGTCTCTGGGTGCCYAGCAAAGGTCTTTGCATCAACAGCRCTGGACACAGTTCCTTTTTCTTTTTTAACCTCTCTTTAAGTGCTGCTGYACTTTAGGTTTTGGCTGAACCCACATGGCGATCACTTGATTTGGCTCTGGTCTAGGTGATTGCTTGTGCTTCTTGGTGCTCCACCTTTTTAATTGTAATTCAACTGGGCTGGCCCCARACTTGGGAAGTGGCCTTGTCTTTGCAGAGGAGCTAGCTCCAGGGGCTGGAAGTCTTTTAGGTTGTAACCAGGGGATGTGATTCAATCACCTCYGTAGTCAGACTGGTTTTATTTCACAGTGTGGGAGATGATGAGGAATGTACCATGAACATGGTTTCTCTTAATTRGCCTGAAGATGTAGCGGATGCTTGTTCTTCATGACCAAGCATGAGGRATCTGAGATCTTCTCCTGCTTGTAGTGCATAAGATTCCGATTTGCACCCATCCTCCTTGTGGATCCTTTCCTGGTCCCTCAKGGACAGCATTATATCAACACGCCATACTCCATCTTCCTGCCTGCCCCAAGTTCACCACCTCTCTGTCACACCAGCATCCTCCAAAACACCCCCAGATTGCTGTATTTGTTCTGTTCACCTTCATCCAGGTACTGCTCCCTCCTCTACTCTTGCCAGTGACACCATTCAGATCTTGCTGGAGCCAGAACTCCCAGCAGATCTGAATAAAACATCTCTGTGAATGCCCACAGCAGCACTCGGTCACTCAGGCTGTTGCTCACCTGTGTCACCTGTCAAATGAGCATCTGAGATGCAGTCAAATGAGGATCTCAGCAGCCTCCAGAGCACAGGCAGCACATCTCCTGMTGGCAGCGCTGCTCAGGGCCATCCCAAGGTGTCTGACTGGAGCTGGTGTGCAGAGGTCACCCAGGGGCTGTACTGAAGTGTGGTGCTGTGGTTCACACCTGAGCTGCACGGAYGATTTCTCAGCCACATCAGGCAATCTGCTTTGACAGCTCCCCACATCTCTGTGCTGCTGGTGAGGGACTGACATCTCCTCAAGGCTGTGACATCTAACAGAGCAAACAGCAGATCTGTTTAACAGTACCTTCTCTTCTGCCAGAGGCTGGGAGTGTGACAGTCACATTAAAACAAAGCTAAAAACTGATAAACCCCACTTCTCCTCATCTTCCACTTCTCTGCATTTCCTCTTAGAGCTRTGGGAAGAGGAACTGGCCCAGGGATGGGGGCTTGGTGCCCATGTGCAAGGGATCAGCTCTCTTTKCTTGTGCACAGTGCTGCCCTCCTCCTGTTCCCACAGAGCAAATGGCAGGACAGATAAGGACATGAAAGTTTCCAAAACCAGGCRCTCATAGTTAGCCCCTCTGCAAACAGCTAGGGTGGAGTCCTGTTTGTGGAATGTGAGAGAGAAACTGAAGCAAAACAGGATGTTTTTGTGATTTAAAACTTATTTTTCATAACTCCTATTTAAAGGCTTGTTTTGGTTTGGTTTTGAAGTTGTCTGCTACATTATTGGGAAATTTATGACCCAAAGAGCTTTGTGCATGTATGTGTGCAGATGTGTATGTACAAGTGTCCTTGTGTAGGGGTTGCACATGAAGAGGCTTCTACTCAACCTCAGGAAAATTTTCCTCCTGAAAATTAACAAAACTAGTGGGTACTAACAGCTAAGTAATATAAATTCTGTCTATGTAGCTCTTCTGTAAACCTTGCTGGATAATTGTTTTTTTTGCTCTGAACGACTCAAAATTGGAAAGATCATGTCAAATTATAAAGTTTTTACTAAAGACCCATGAAAATACTCATGACTGGAGGTATTAGTTTATGCATAAACTTGTAAGGCCAAGTCATGGGAAATGAGGCAAAACAGGCAGATTAGGAAGCCTTTCGGGTCATCTGTACCCCCCAGTATGTCCTGCATTTAGCCTAATTTCAGCTGATACAGTTTTCACACTGTAGATGTTAAGGCAAAAGTGAARAGKAAATACTGTGAGAAATTAAGGCAGGGAATAATATATGAATAGAGTAATTGTCTTTAAATGGAATGTTTGTTGGAGTTTTCCACTGCCTGCCCCTTCAGGCACAGACAACAGCATCTCCAAAAAGCCCCATGGCCACTCTCTAGGTGCTCCTGGTGGCAGGTGAACCTSTGTGCTGCCCCTCTGCCACACGGATCCAACCCCCACAAGCCCAGCCTGTGCCCTTGTACATGGCATGAGGTGTCATTTTGCTTCTTTAGCCTTACTCTGATGCCAAGGAATGATATACCCACCCTCACCACCCCCATCCTCTGCAGAGCACTGGCATTTTAGTAYTGCCTTCCAGGGAGCAAGATTTTCTGCCTTTGTTGCTTCTTTTCCTTGGCTCATCTCTGAGTTTCTGCAGTGGCTTGCAGCAGTTGCTCCTGTGGAATAATTATAACAGCCTTGTGTTAGGAACTTTATGTGCATAGTTTGTATTTTTTCAGCTCTCCTGCCATCAAAGAATGAGACACGTTCTTTAAGGCCACACAGCCTGCCTTGCATTGGTTCATAGCAAGAGCTTTTCAGTAAAAGAATGYGCACATTTCTTTGCTAGCCTTGGCAAATCTCCCCTGGCCTCCAGGTTATTAGATCTCGGAGCTCCTCATCGGCTCTGATCAGATTCTCTCCTTCCCTTTCTCAGCCCATTGGCAGCTCTTCAGGCTGTGTTTCCAAACCTCTCCTTTGCACCTTCTGTTTCACGTGGGCTCAGCTCACAGAACCTTGCTCCATCCCACCTTCACTTTCTTGACCTTCAGCTGCTGAGCAATGTGTCTCTCTTGGCCTCTGTCACTGCTCAACCCTTAATGTCTTCCTGCAACTCAAAAAAAAACTGGCAAAAAAGTGCAATTATTTCAGCCAAAATCTACTTTTATTTGCCCATGTAACCTTAGACTCACAGCTCCACTGAAATTCATGATGTTTGGATCCTCATTTGAGGCTAGGATGTCTATTTTTCATTTCAATCAACTGCAGAATCCTGTGGAATTAAATCCTGCAATTCAGCACAAACCTATCCTGGGTTTTGAGGAGCAGTTTGACAGWAAGTGCTACTATGAGTGTGCCCACACTCATGCTGACAGGCAGATGAGCAAGMAGCAGAAGGAGGAAAATGCCTTTCATGGTGTGTGAGCTAGCAGAGATGCTGTTGATTAACCCATTTTTCAGGCAGCCAGYTCTGCGAATGCCATTTAACAACCACCGAGCCTGTGTAATGCTAACGGGATGCTTATAAGGCATAAAGGGATTAACATTCAGCTCTAATGAAATCCAGATGCACAGAGCTGCCTCTTCTCAAAGTCCTTTCTCTGGCCAAGCTGCAAATAAAATGATTTAATCATTGTAAATAGATGAGAAGCACCATCACTCAACGTGAAGCAACGTAAACTCACAGGCAGCAAAGGCTGCTGGCAGTRGCCTGGTGGAAGGGCTGGGGTCACCCACTGACCCTCTGCCTGCAGCAACATCAGACATGCAGGGGGACACATGGGACCTTCCTTGGGGTGCACAGTTTTTCATTAGAGCTGGGGGAAGTTGGCTTGGAACCAGCATTCTTCTATCCCTAAGCAAAATCCAGGGCAGTTCTAAAGGTGTTGAGTCTCTGGTCAGTCTCCTCCGGGTGCTCTGGGCCATTGGCACCCTGGCACCTTGTCCTGGGTCAAGTGGAGCTGCCCTGTCTGYTCAGGACACCTGGAGCATTTCTCCCTCATAAACTGTTTGTGGTTTGCACTTTCTCTTCCTTGTGTAGTTTGAATTTCCCTTGTTGCACACCAAGCCTGGATAGTCTGCATTTCAAGCACTATTATTATTAACTGGGAGTTAATCTGGGCCCTAGCAAGGTCTGGACCACCATATTTACGCTCAGAAGCCCTGCATGGAAAGGCTGAAGTAATTCTGCAGCTGAGCAGACACAGCTGTCTATGAGTTTTTAGTTTTTTAATATGGCAGGAGGAGGGGTTTTGAACCAAGAGGCGAGGGGAAAAGGAGTTATTTTAAAGACACTAAGGAATGTGTTACATTTTTCTGTTCCTCGGGTTTGGCTGCTCTGCAAGATTTTCATTTTGCCAAAGCTCAATTCAGTGAACTGTTTATTTGCATTTTTAAAGAAAGAGCATGAKTCTTCATTTACTTTGGCCTCATTGATGAATTTTTATACTGTGAAACCCAGCAAGYTCCTTTCCAATGTTATATATACAACTTCACGACAGAAACCTCTACTCCACAGTACCAACCTAAATTAAATGGTCCAAARGGCTTTATAAAAGTGTGCCCCACTGTGATTTCCCATGTGAGCAGTAGCTGTAGTTACCCTTTCATCACTGATGCCATGCTCATTGTTGGTGTATGCCTCAGTTTAAGGCCAGAGACCATACATGTGTGCAGAGCTGTGCAGACGTTTTCTTTAGAGCTACAGAGGCAAAAATTCCTTGTGAGATGTTCMTGGGGTGGCTTTCAGCATCAATTCCAAGGAAGGAAAGGGATGAGGAAAGAGTCCTGCTGCAAAATGATACCAAAACTTGCAGGGGCAACCTGTTGAGTTTTCACCATGGGATTTCAAGAAAATCTTAAAAACAGTGCCAGCTGTTTGGTCTAATCCATTGCCAACACTTATTTTAAATTTACTCAGCTCTGGACATCAGAATCATGACAAAATTGTCTGGACCTCCAAGGAGAGGTGAGGAGATTTTACAAAACAAGGTTTTACTTTTCCCAATGCTTTCATTCTCCCTTGGCTGTACTCGAAGTGGGAAGGAGGTGCTTCCTCTTGCAGCTGTTCATGGCTTGCCAGGCTAAATGCTCAAAGTTCAGAGGTATTTCTAAATCAATATCAGTATTTATTGATCTCTTAAATTTCCATCAATTAGTGATCTGCTGTGCTGTGCTAGTGACACAGAAGAGACTTGCATTTGTGTTGTTCAGTTTTTCAAATTGATATTGATGCAAAAAGTCTTTTGTCCAAGTGTATCCTGTGCATGTTCAGGGCCTATTCCTGCTGCAGATGATGACTAAGAATCATCCTCACCAGCAGTAAGCATTTTTCTTGCAAGCACTTTTTTTTTGTTGTCACAGAATACATAAACACCCCTTTCCTGCTGAAGCTTCAGATTTGCAGAGAAAAGTTCACCTGTGGATGTTCTCAGCAGAGKCTGCCCATAATTTTCAGATGTTCTGTCCACCAACATTGTATCAGGGCTGAGGCTTGGAAATATCAGGATTTTTTTATTCTTGTATTCATCAGTTTTTACCTCTGTCTGGCTCTGGAACTTCAGTGAATGTGCACAGAGCTGYAGGTGAGCACCATATTTTTTACAGAGACACAGCTCATGGGTGAGAGCAGGGGTTTGTCTTTCTGTTTAAAGCTTTTGGGCCCCTTTTCGGTGCCTGCCTTTGAGTGTCAGGTGAGAGTTTTGCTCTGCTTTGGGACCCCAAACAATGCCATGGGACTGAACATTTGTGCTGGTCTCCAGGCATGGCCATTGCTGGTGCAGGACAAGGCAAGGCTGTGTCCAGCAGCCAGAAACACAGCCCCAGGCCACGACAAGCTCCAAGTGTCCTTATTTGGGTTCCAGCCCAGTGCCATTWAAGAATGTCCCCATTACATCAGCTSYTCAGAAAGACCTGTTTCAGTCAGGAAGATTGGTGCTCTGTGTGCTCTCTGTCCCCTCCATGCTTTGCAGGACATCCTCCCTCCTTTCCATCCACTGTTGGCATTGCTCCAGACTCCAAGGAAGGCACAAGTAATCCATGGGAGCAGGGAAAAACGTGGCATGGAACTGATGAGTGTGAATTAAGCTAATYCCCAGCCACCTCCCTTTCCATCTCTGAGTGGAAAGCCCACTTGGTCTTTGGCAGACAAGAATTGTTTCTCCCAGACYTGCTTATATGGGATGTTTTAAAATAAACCAGCAGGGTTCCATTTCTTGGAAGGAAAAGGAAATGTTTCAAAGTGTGTCCTTGCAAACTGATTTACTGCTACCAGRCTCTGCATATTTTAAGAAATGTTTTCGTTTGTTTTGAGCTGCGTATGAGCAGTAAGGCAGAGGGAGGCAGTTAGTGAAACATGACAGGAAGATGAAGTTGTGTAAAATGGCTCAGAYAAATATTTACTCTGAAGTTTCTAGCTCTGAGTTTACATCAAACCATGGTTCATACAGAGCATGTTTTTTGGAGGGCCTTCTCCATTTTGGAGCCTTCTCCCTGTCAGATCATGCTGGCCTGCCTGGCTGGCAGTGAGCTGGAAGGAASCTGGTTAGCAATGCCTGGTCACTCACAGCCACTATTGTGAGAGCATATCTGCTGTGTCCAGCATCTGCACAGAGTCACAGAATAAATTCTGTGGGCTGGAAGGAACCACATTGGGTYATCTGGTCCATCCTCACAGGTATCCCAGAGCACACTGCACAGGATTGTGTGCAGAYACTTCTGGAATATCACCAGTGAGGGAGACTCCACACCCTCTCTAAGCAATCTGTCCCAGCACAGTCAGAACCTGCACAGTAAAGTTCTTCCTCGTGTTCAGATGGAAYTTCCTGTCTTCCAATTTCTGCCCATTGCCTCTTGTCCCACTGCTCAGCACCACRGAGCAGAGCCTGGCTCCAGCCTCTGAGCCCTCCTTTCAGATGCTGATCGGCATTGACGAGGTCATCTCTCAGTTGTCTCTTCTGGGGGCTGAACAGCCCCAGCTCCCTCAGCCAGTCCTTGTAAATAGATGATCCAATCTTCTTCCCCTGGCTGAGAACTGTGCAAAGAGAGGGAAACCAGCATAGAAAACAGATCACARCCCAGACTTCTGTCTCGGTCCTAGAACTCCAAGCACTCACCTTTTAAGAGACACTTAAAGCAGAAGAAGTGGAGAGTTTTCTATCTTACTCTGAGCTGGGCAGGAAAYCAAGACTGAGAAGAAAACACTTCTCTTCCAAGGAGCTGGTGGCATGATGTAGGAAGAAGTGTAGCTTTTCAAGGCAGCATCAGCCAAGAGCAGGCTGGCACAGCCTCCCACTGGGTGCCCTGTGATGGATTTCCCATTTGAGGCTGCATGACAACAGCTGCTGCAGCCCCTGCTAAAACTTGGCAGTTTGAGGGGTCACATTCAAACTGTACAGTTTGCTGAATGGCAGATGAAGTCTGGCAGCAGGGGTGAAGGAGGCAGCAGCCATGCGAGTGCACTTTGCCCTAAACTCATTTTAAGTGTAAATCCACTCAAAATGGCAAGCCCACGTGTTTTTGGGGTTTTTTTTTTTTTTTTCCAGTTCACATAACCTAATGCCTGATTCCCTTTTATGCACTGAACAATTTCCCTGGCTGTTTTGTTATCTTTCTCGGATGGCATTTTCTAGCTAGAAATGCAACAGCAGTCTGACATGGGTGCACTGTAGGAGAGTCCAATGCTCGCATGAACAAAGCAGGAGACTGCAGTGTCCCACATTATCTCATTAAGAGACTTTTGTAGGTCTGCCTCTGCTAATGTAAACCCATTATGGGATAGAACAGCAGCAGTTGTTTTCACATGGATGGATCCAAGTCCGAGTGTTGAATTATTTCTGTATTCTTAACTGGGTTCTTAAGTATTTTTTTTAATGTTGCCTGAGAGCTAAGTGGCYTTGTGCTACACTTACTGAGTAACTTTTGCCCTGTTGCAGCAGACCACTGACAGCTGATTAATAGCAGTGACCTGCTCTCTGCTCTGACACCGCACTGATGCTGTGAGGAGAATATTTGTAGGAAGAAAGTGTTTCACAATACCCATCCAAGAATAAGAATAATGTTGATGTTGCAGGCTCTGAACAATCTGTGATGCTCCAAATAATCAAAGACATTGTGGCCTATGTTTTACTCTCTCTGACTGTGGCTTTAGCAACATAAACCTCCCTAACAGATAAGAATGAACTCCAAGTCCATGGTTATGAAAATTGGGGTGTTTTTTTTTTTGAAGAGTATATGATATCTTTTCATCATCTTTGCACCTAGAAAGTGGACTGTTTGTCTAACAAGGGGAGAGTGACACTAACAGCTTAATGTTCCACATAAAAGAGTAACAGAACCTGGAAGTTAAGAGCACTGGGAGCAGCAAATTTCCTTTGGAAGTGTGAGTTGGGTGCTGCAACCCTGCCCTGAAACACTGGGGCTGAAGAAAGCACAGGGTTGTTTYACAGAAACAGTGTATCAATGTTTCTGAAACAAATATTTCAATTTATGTTTCATAGAAAAATAGCCCTGTTAAACAACTTCTTTTCTTTCCTGAATGGCAGCTAAACCAAACAGCATCATTYCAGTGCCACAGGCATTGCAAACTTTGACCAGCTATTGGCAGAGGGAAAATCCACTCTGTGCTAAGCAGGTGTCACTATTTTTCAGCTCCATCCCACCTTAACTATCTGGAGAATGACATTCAAGTGCAGAGGTCAGTGAGGGGGGAGCCCCCCAGTGCTGCTGGCCAGCTGAGCCGATAGCAGAGACCATACATGGATTTGGAATGAAGGGCAGTGGACTCACAACCTCGCCGGTGCCAAGAAACACACAGCTAAAATCGGCAGCTCCGAGATGAGTAATGCACAAACAGGGTCCAGGGTGTTACAAGTGTTCAGGCACTTCCACAGTGTGTTGGGTAAATGAGTATCTGTTTCCATGGCACCAAAACAGCRCAGAGATCACGCCATGTCCTTCAGCGGCTCTCTGATTCTGTGCCCAGGGAATGAGAGCAGAGCTGACCTCCAGGGAAAGAACGCCCTGGCTCCATCGTGGAGRGGCACGGAGAGATCCCCTGTTCCTCTCAAAGCAATGCCTGTGGGCAAAGGCTGCCTGAGGGCTGCTGGCAGCCAGGTGRGCCACCAGCCACCCCCCAGAGCCCAGCCAGCCCTGCCYGAGCCCAGCCTTTGGGCTGGAAGRTGAGGGGGCTCCACATCTGACAGAGGACTTGTGATGCTTCTTCTGTGTAGTGAGATGGGAGGGGTTTTTTTTTTGTGAGAAAATAATGAAACTGTAGAGCTAAGAAGCATGCAGGATTTCAGAGTGCTTTTATATGGCATGGGGAGGATACTCAAGGTGTTAGGAGACTCTGTCCTTGTCCAGCAGCCTCTTCAGAAAATATCACTTACATGGGCTGGCCCATGCCCACTTAAATTGTTTAAAATGGGATCCACAGCGAGGTTCTCCCACGCAGAGAGGRAGCACACAAGCAGCTGCTTTACTTTGCATGCCTACTGAAACCAACGGCAGAGCAATTTATTATTCCTCTATTAAATATGCAAATGAAGTATGTTAACCCCGAAACTGTGCCAATTAGCTGTGCCCAACTCCCTCAGTCAGATGATAGTTTTAGAGTGGCCAAAATGATTGCCTTACCTGCAGCAAGGTATTGTGTGCCRTGGGATTCTTTGGCACAGAAATTATTATTACAAGCAAGAGTAAATTACAAYTACTATTATGCCATTGAAGATATTGCTGTAATGCCCCTGGCACCYTGTCCTCATCAGTGACCCCTGCAGCTGGCA
Source organism: Malurus melanocephalus (assembly GCF_030028575.1). Lineage (NCBI taxonomy): Eukaryota > Metazoa > Chordata > Aves > Passeriformes > Maluridae > Malurus > Malurus melanocephalus. The sequence goes on from NW_026623567.1 coordinate 56,877, forward strand.
GCTGCTGACGTTTTTCCCCAGGCATCCACACCCACCCTCCCTTCCCACCTCAAGATAGCGCATGACTGATGCTTTGTTGCATTACGTTGGTAGGAACATTTTATCCTATTAAGGCACCTCCAGAAGCCAGATGTTCTGTTTTAGTAGGGACTTCCTTTTTTAAAAACAAGCATTTCTGAGCTGATGTTATTTTTATTCAGTTGTCCCTGTGAAACTTCCAAAGACAGATTTTTGCTTGGCAATGCCATAGCAGGGTACAAGGGAGAAATTGCTGTCTCTGCCTGCATGTGTACATGTACCCAGGGAACCTACTCAGGGACACTACTGACACTGCAAAGCTGAGGATTCATGTCTTAGGAAATTGCTTGATTAAATCACGCCTGCAGGCCCACTCCARCTTTGAGGTATGTAATCATACACTCTTTATCACAAGGTCATCTGTTCTTCAGAGGCCTCTGTTGGACCTGATCAGACTTGGAGTCAGGAGTCTGTGTTGCAGAAAGCTTTTGCCTATCAGATTTCCAAGTCTTTTGTGGCAGAAGTCAAAAGGTGTCTTGTAAACTAAATAGGAGGCGAGGAGGACGTCCCTTCCCTGGCACCTGGACTYCACACCAGCCTCTGCCATGGATTTCCTTTCTGAACTGTGTTAAGTCACTTCCACCAACTTTAATTTTCTCACACAAACCCCTAGAGACAGACTTGCAGCCGTGCTGAGCTCCTGTAGCTGCAGGGAGTGCTCCAAACCAGCCCCAATCAGCCTTCCAGTTTGCTCTGAAAAACCAGACATGATGTGGTGAGCACCACTCACACAAATTGACTGAAATTCTTTCACCTTTCCATCACTGATATAAGGATAATACCTTCCTCTGATGTCATGAAAATGTTAATGTTGTCATCATGARGTGCTGAGCTGTGAGAGCCTTGTGCTCCCAGAGATGGGACACAATGCAATGAATATTCTCAGTGTTCAGCACAGACCTTGAAAAGTATACAGTTAACAAAAGGAACAAACTTTCCCCACAGGACCTCTCCCTCCTCAACTGGAAATCATAATTTCTTTTATTCTTACAATTTTTCATATTTTGTAACATTCAGGAGTCCAAAGATCAGTRAGTCTCAACATGCTCTGAACTCCCTGGCACTTAAAGCTCTAACATAGGCAAATGCTGAAATTAGAAATGAGCCATGGGACAGATTTTCCCATGCTTACTAATCAAGAGTCACTGATGTGAGGATTTCTCTCCCAGGCTAAAATCTGTCATCTTTCTCCAGCACAAAATTTATTTAGCAAATGACAGGAGACCTGTGACCCCTGTAAGTGTGGGCTTGGATAGTTATAATTTCTAACTCTCAGGTCYCACCATTACAGCCACCCCATTTCTGTGTTATTGCAAGGCTTGGTGGCTTTGGCTGTTTAAAAAAACATGAGTGTCTTGAGGTYAGGCTGCCTGGAGAGTGACCTGGTAACAGCCTGTTTGCTGAATCTCTGAGTCATGAAAAATGAAAATAGAGAAAAATTTACYAGAGAACCTCATCCATTCCTCCAGCCGATAAAGTACAACTCCCAAGAGTATTATATGCACTTCATATCTCTGTGTGMTCCAGTTTTAAATTATATTTCTATACCATTCTATAAACTATTCCACAGTATGAGTGTTTGGAAGCTTTTCTTGAACTTCATATTTCGGGGTTTTCTTCCTCTGCATATTCATATAATTACTTTGAGATTTGGCTGTTAAAACATAAATGTGGAAGTTGATCAGTGTTTTAATGATCAGGAGGTGGGGGAGGTTCACAGATCAAGGCTTTCAGCACTGAGGTTTCATGACTATTAGCCAGACAAAAAGAAAATGTGTAGAGTGCAATGAGCAGGTCGGCTTCCGAGGTGACCTGGCTAACTTGGATGTCTTTTTGTCTTGCAGAAGATGAAGCCCATCGTCCAAAGAAGGCGCTCTACCTCATCTGCCATTACTAAAGCTCTTGGCAAATCWAAGTCCCATTCCAGGTAGGGAAATACTTTCTGACTCCTGTTTCCGTCTTCCTGCCTATACAGACTGAAATCAAACTGCTTTTCAAATCCATTTAACAACGTTCAGTGCAATTTGGTCCCGCAACTCTGTGTTTGTGCTGAAGACAGATAATGGGATACCACAGTCCTTTCTGCCTTGCTCTGACAGCAGCCTTGTAAATAACATTTCCTGGGGGATTTGTTTGGTTTGATTTTTTTTTTTTTTATTTCTTTGTAAGCAAGAGATGATAAAGCTGAGCTGATTGGCAATTTGGTCTGGGCCAGCCCTCCCGAAGAATATTCCTTTTGTATCACACCATTGTTGATCGATGCAGTGTACATCCTGCTTGTCTGGAATGAGTTGGGGKGATCAGTCTCATGGGATCTTTTAACATATAGAGTAGGATTTTCATTTGGWTATCATTTGACAAAATTATGTGGCTTCTTTGTCCTTCCTCCCACCCCCTCTAAATTGCACTAGGGGAAAAAAAAGTGAAGAAGAGAAACAAATTCTTGACTTTATTTGGCTGGAGAACATCCTTGTGAGGGAGGGAAGCTTTAAGTGTATCTTGTGATGGATTGCTTTGGAGGGAGCTGGTCCAATGCCATCTTTGCTTAGGCCACCAGAACATCAGTGAGGTTTTTTTTGCTATCCTGCTGTTGTGTTTATAAAGCTGGGTAATCCTCCAGCTTCAGGAAATCCACTGCTGGGGTTGTAAGATGCTGTGGCTCCCACTGCTCTGATGGGCATGGAGAGGTTTTAATATCATATCTGAAGGTGATTTAGCTTCTCACTTGTAGCTGCATAAGCTGAGAATTCATTTGTTGGTGGCTGTGTAGTGGTGAGGTGTTTGCTGAGTGCAGGTGTTCCTGTGATTGGGGGATGATTTTAATAAGGATTCTAACCTCACTGCTSTGAAATCAAATGAGTTCACTTATGGGGCCAGTGGAAACTGAGTTAAGACCAACAACATCAAAAAYACTACACTTACAGCTCGTGTGGCTTTTCATTTGTTTGTGTAGAGTGCCCTCAGACTAGAGGGTAGAGCAGAATTGCTGAGGGATGAAGGGAGGACAGGCATGCTTGCCTGCAGGCAARATACACATTTTTGTCTRTGTGCGGAGACGGAGGAACTCTGAGTGCTTTTTATCTGCATCAATCTAAGGCCATGTCTCAGAGGTTCACTGATCAAGTCAGGGTCAGGCACATGAACAAGGATCAGCAAAGAATTMTTCCACGTTCCCACAGCACATCCCAGACCCAGAGATGGCTGTGGGAGCTGTTGTGCCCCAGCTGCCYTGAACCCAGTGCTGAGGAAGGGCAGGCAAGGAGGTTGTGCTTGGCAGGAGGGCTCTTCCAGCTGGAACAGCACCAGACAGGGTCGGGTTCAACCCCTACACTGCCTTGTTGACTGCGGACAGCACACAAAAACCCACGGGGTTTTCAGAAAGGGGGAGCACCTATGTGAATCTCAGTGGAAACAACAAGCTGGACRGCAGCCAGGCAAGCCAGAATCAGATGTCTGGAATTAGATGAGTACATGGAGTTCATTTTCTTTACGCTGCAACTCCTGTGCTGACAAATTGTTCAGTCTGGATGGAAAACATGCACGGAAAGGGCAGTGCCCCCCACGCCCAGCTRAGCCACGCTGTGAGCCGTGGGCTTTCCATGATCAAGTCACAGCTCACACATATGTGCAGGAAGTAATTCTTTTACCTGAGTGAGAAATTACTCAAAAAACCTACTATTTCAGCAGCTTAACCTCACAAGGTTTGGTGTAGACATTGAGGCAGTTTTCCATCTGTCTAAGGCTGGTAAAGTTGATTGTGCAGAGGCAGGTGAATGTGGGTCATAATAGAGAGCAACTGGGGCAGTGCTGGGAGGAGCACTGGGCTGTAGGGTTCCTCTAAGACAGATGCCTGTGTCARCCTTCTAAGAAAAGCTTCTGACAAAGTCCTGTGATTTTTCTTACTCCTCCAGGGAAACTACTCTTTCCTCTTCCCATTCAGACAATGGGCTGCCAAGTGGGGTGTTCAGCAGCCCAGGCTCCACCTTCATCCTGGACGAGCGAGTACAGCTAACCGTGGGCCTGCAGACCCAGGAAAGACATCTGATTTTGTTCAGTGATGTGCTGGTCATTGCCAAGTCCAAGTAAGAGGAATTCCCACTCATTCCTTTTCCCCAGTAGCCACTGTTGAAGTTGGGCTCAGCTCATGGCAGGATTTTTGGGGCTGTCCTGTGCAGAGCCAGGAGCTGGACTCAATGATCACATGGGTGCCTTCCAACTCAGGAGATTCTATGATTCTRTGAGGCTCTGATSCATWTGTGGGGCAGWCAGCMGCCTTCAAAACAATGCTTCTTTAGAAACGTGGACATAAAATGTGACATTTGCCCTTCCACCTTCACAAATTCTTCTTGGTGTTAATGTTTCACTCCATTTGTCTGAAGGGAAAAGTGGTCTAATCAGTGTTGCCCTTTCCCTTGTGAGGTTACTTGAAGATAACCCTGGGGGCAAGAGGTAGAAGGACAAAACCAACTTTTGGTCTGACTCCATCTGCCACATGTAAATTAAGAGCTGTCACTGCATCTGCATGACTGGAAGGGGGCATGAGCAGACTCTGGAGATCTAGATCTTAATCTCTGGCCTAAGGAATGAATAATTTCCATTGCAGATCCTCCTCCAGCCTGAAGCTGAAAAAGCAAGTCCATCTGAGYGAAGTGTGGACCGGCACCTGTCTCAGTGAAGTGACGGAGAAAAAGATGAGTCCCGAGAATTCATTTGTCATCGGCTGGCCTACCACCAACTATGTTGTCACCTTCAGGTATGTTATCAGACCTCCCTCTGCATCCCAGCAGCTACTCAGGTCTCCCATGTGTCAGGTGAAACAATGACTGAGGCTACAGGGCCCATTTCCTTTTCCATTTCCTTACCCTGAAACCTGGGTAGCCTGTTCTGGCAGCAAAAGCTTCTAGGAATGGCAGACATTGGGAAGGAAATATCAGGAGTAAGAAAATAACAATTAAAGGTCACTGCAAAAATAACGAGGGCCCACAAGATGAGTTAATTCCAKCTTCACAGAAAGGGATTTGTCCCTTATCTGAACACTCACCAGTGTGACAGGAAACATGGTCCAGTTTGTTGCTGGGATTTTTTTGTTATTATTATTTTTATTATTTGTTAAAATAGAACAGAAGAAGGAAAGGACTGTGCTTTTGTTCCAGGGATTTTCAGGAAGCAACTTTGACTTACAGCCATATATAAATGAAATTGGGTAGAGTTTCCAAAGGCTGTTACCCATTCAGCACATGTTTGATGAAATGCTTCCCTTTTTGTCTCCAGCTCAGCTGATGTGAAGGAACGATGGCTGTCAGCRTTACTGTGGTGAGTGACCCTCCTTTCCTCCTCCTTCGAGGTGATCCTCTATMGGCCTTAGAGAAATTTGCCTGTAAACTGTGCTCTGATTTTCAGCATGTTAAKTGTCTAAGTACTGTTTGAAAAATCCACCTTTGAAATGTGAATATAGATGCCCTGGGTCAGCGCAAAATTGGTGTTAACAGTTGGGAAAAAAGGGGATCCATCAGAAGGTGATATTGTTGGAACATCCTTTTCCCTTTGGAGCTGAAGGTTGCCTTTGCTAATCGCTGTGGAACTGTCACAAGTGTTACTGATTCTTCAGATGTTTTTACATTTGAACTAAAATCTTTATTTCGTTGCATCTAGAGGCTACAGTTTTTTCTTTTTCCTTTTATGTTTTATATCTTGCTTCCACTAACATCCAGACAAAAGCATTTATATAGGGACAGAGAGGGGAAGAAATCTTCTGATTTGTGGAGAACWGCAGTGATCCTGAGGGAACACTGGAATTGAATTATGCAGGACACATCTGTTTGCACTGAATTACTGCATGTGGGGGGATTGTTAATCTTTGRGCTCCAGGTAGATAAGGATGTCAGTAAGAGCATGTGACTGTACCATGAACATCCCATTCATATATCATAATTAATCTGTATTTATTACAATGCCAAGGAGGATGCCCCACCCAAATTCTAGGGTCCATCTCAAGTTTGGGTGGGAAATTATAYTCCTTCCCCTTTTCTTTGACTTTCAGGCATATCAATGATGTAAAACAAAATGAATACCCAAAGGAGCTGACCCTTCAGATCTTCGTCCTGGATGAAGACAACTCCTCTTCTGTAAGTAAAGCCAAGAACCTGTTCATCAGATCAAGACTACACAGGGGTCTGTGGAGTAGAGGAGGGAAGGCAGGGCTGTKCTGGTATTCCAGTTTCAAATTCAAGTCTGACTAAAAAGGTTTTAGAGGGTGTGTATGTGGGTATCTGCATCCTTCCCACTAAAAGCCCACTTGGAGAGTTGTGGTTTGAGAAATAAGGAGTTAGTCAGACCCTTACCAAAGAGCACTTAATTCCTAAGATTATTCTTCACCTCTGASTTCTTTTYTCTTTTCCTTTTCCTTCACTTCAAAATTCATGACAGTTTGTGGCTGAGTGCCCAGTCAATTCTTATTTCCAGTGCTGTGAGTTGAGGATATTGATCATGAAGTCACAGGTGTGTTGTCCTGAATATTTACTGGAACGTGTCCCAGTCTAGCATACATTTCTTGGCTGATGGGATCAAACACAGCCTCTGAGCACCACCCACCTCCTGTGATTTCTGCTGGAGGAAATCTTTGGATGGTGTGACAGAAGTAGTAGAGAACAGTTTCACATTGTAGAGCCATCATCCTTTGTGGGGTAGCTCAAATTAATACAACTCATTCAACCACGTGCATTTAGTAAAGAGTTGTTAGACAGAGATGGACATTTTCCCCAGATTTTCCAGCTACAAGAAACTGCAACCAAACTTCTCACCTTTGTATTAGCTTCCTATATTTTCTCTGTTTGCCTTTCTAGACCACTGCAGTCAACGTGTCCAATGTGGAAACTGCAGAGAGTGTGATGAAGAAGGCCCTTGTGCAGCTTGGGCTCCCTGTAAGTGGCAGTGACCAGATCTTATCTAAGGATGCTGGCAGMATCTGGTTTAGAGGCTGTGTGGGTGTGGAAAAGCCTAGATTTGCTCTCTACTGCTTTCTGAGTGGAGGGCAACCTCATGGACCCTCACTCTGGCTCCTCTGAACTAACATTTTTCTCTTCTCTGTTCCTCACCAACAGGACAGGACCAGTGAACACCACCTGTGGGTGGTCTCAGGAAAAGATGAGCCTGCTTACCCWCTCATTGGTAAGAGCCCTCCCATATTGGGGACCATCTTAGTGCTCAATTCTGGCACCAAAGGAACAAGTGTTGAATGACACCAGGGTGTGTGGCAGAGAAACATCACAAACATTGCACTCTTCACTTAAAAAGCAATGGTAGGGACACTGTTGCTYATGTGAGATGTGACATCAAGCTGCTGTGAGATGTCACTTGACTTTTATGGTCTCAGCATCCACATTTAATCAAAGCAATAGAAATAGAAGAAACGTTTTAAAACAAACCATTGAATTTTGTCTGTTAAGTGCTAAGCATCCATCATGGCGACCATCAAAGCTGSAATTTTCCAGTAACAGTAAGAGTTTTTAATCATACCTCTGCATCTTTGCTTGTTCTTAACACAACTGTGCTCAACAGGGCACGAGCATCCCTTCAGCATCGCCTTGAGCTGTCTCCGGGACTCTCCTGACCAGCAACAAAGAACCAACAACAACACTCTCCTGGCTGATGGGACAGAGGCTTCCTTCCTTGCTCAGCTCCCAAAGGAAAAGCAGTGTCAGTTTGTCCTGAAACCCARGCTCCAAGCTCCGATGCAGCTGAGGAGAGGTGAGGGCTGCAGGGAAGTGTTACAGCCAGAGAGAGACTTCAGTGCTGAACTCTTCCTGGCATCATAAATGTATCCCAGAGTTGCTCTCATACCTGAATGTAATGTAAAGAGGAAGAGAGGTGAAATTTGTCTGTGCAAACATTCAGATTTTRTTTCAGTCCTTCATTATCTTCTACTGCAAGTGATTATTATAGAATCATAGAATATGCTGAGTTGGAAGAGACCCATYGAGTCCTGGCCCTGTACAGGACACCCCAAGAATCCCACCATGTGYCTGAGRGCATTGTCCATGTGCTTCTTGARCTCAGACAGCCTTGATGCTGTGAYCACTGCCCTGGRGAGCCTGTTCCAGTGCTCAACCATCCTCTGAGTGAAGAACCTTTTCCTGAGATCTAACCTAAGCTTCCCCTGACTCACCTTYGTGCCATTTTCTCAAATCCTGTCTATGGTCACAAGAGTGAAGAGATTCTTACACTGCAGAGACAGCGAGATTCCCTAAAGAATGRTGACTGAGAGTGTTGCTGATGGGTGAGAGATGAACAAGTGTTTCACTGCTGTGTGTTGTCTGACCATCCCCATTAAGAGTGCAGTTAATGAACAGATAAGGGTAGGAAGTCCTTGTTCTGCTGGGAACTCACCTCTGCTATAGATCACTCACTGGGCAGCAGGAGGACAGGCAGGTGTGTGATAAAGGTGTGTGCTTTCTTTCAGAGCCGCTGCAGAAGCACACCAAGAGGAAGAAGTCGCTGATTGACTGGGCCCTGCGCCGCAGCACCAGCACCCCCACGGGCAGCCCTCCCTCACAGTCACCCACCACACCACGGAAACTCTTTGGCCTGTCCCTGTCCTCTGTCTGCCCTGATGGAATCCTTCCCAAGCCAATCATGGTGAGGAGCAGCCTRGACTGCTTGTCTTGACATAAGCTTGATGTGTTTAGCCCAGAATTGAAAGCCACCTGCAGTATTTGAGAGGATTGAATGGGGAAGAGAACCATCATTCACTTATGATTCAACTCAGCAAGGAGGGTGGGAACAGCCCTCTCCTGGGCAATCCCTATCACTTCACTCACAGATGTCTGTCCCGTGTCTCCAGGTTATCACCAGCTGACAAGGGGCAGTGTCAGAGCCTGCCATGCTACACAGCCTAGAGCTCACCCACTGCCCTGGGCTCACACTTGTCACAGGATCAGTGTGCCCACATRAACTGCATCTGCAGCTTGGCTGTCAGGTTCTTGTCCCTGGTTAAACCAGGATAAATCTCTTGTATTGTTTWCTTCCCATTATTGACTCGATCTTATGCTAATTATGTTACAACACATGATATATAATACACACAAACAAAAGGGTGAAGTGTTAGGCTCTAAAGTACAACTGSGTTTTCTCTTAGGATATGCTGCTCCTGTTGTACCATGAAGGTCCCTCCACTAGGGGCATTTTCAGACGTTCTGCCAATGCCAAGACTTGCAAGGAACTGAAAGAGAAGCTGAACTCTGGAGATGATGTTCAGGTGGATGGAGAGTCAGTCTTTGTGGCTGCAGCTGTCATCACGGTATGTYTGGCCAAGTAACTCAGCTCTCTSGGCTAATGGCACCTTCCTTCTTTAAGGAAGCAATGAGTCTTTATGGGTAGGGAAGATTTCAGGGGAACAGAAGGTATTTTCCAGCAAGGAACGTTTTCACCTGATGGCCTGGTGTGTCTGTGTACACAGAGGGATCTGCCCAACACCGTGATGCTGGTTTTCACCTGCAGACCTGTGCAGACCCTCGGGATGGGGCTCCCTGTGGCACCTCCCTGTACCAAACCACCCCCAGCAGGAGAGACAGTGATGCCCACCTGCAGGATAGCCATGATGTCTTTACAGTGCCAAATAATGTGACAAATTCTGCACTGACCCATCCATAAAACCATCAGGTGGCAGCAGCACAGATGTCCTTTGTAATTTTTGAATGCAAAGGAGAGGCTGCAGAAAGTTTGGGAGACTTGTGTCATTTGAGGGCAGCTGCTCAGAGTCCCCAAAACAGGGCAAAAGAGCTGACCTGGGTTCTCTGGACCCCAAGCCTTYCCCTCTGATCGGCCAGCAGCAAGGGGGAAAGCAGCTGCTAAATCCAAGCAGAGGGGTTGTGGTGGTGGGGGGATGAACTTGTGATAAGATCCATGTTACAGTAGGGAAAAGCCTGTATTTTACCCCATCAGTTAAATCTGATCAGAATTATTTAAGCACCAAAAGTAACCAGAAAACACYCCCTTGTTCTTGTTGGCCTGATATTCAGGCGCTTTCCAACACAAGACAGATATTGAGTTACTGAATATCCCCTGAGAAAAAAAAAAAGCAGAAATGTTTCAGAGATTTGTGCAGWGCCTCAGGGCTCAGTCCTCTGCTGCAGTGGAGGTCAGTCCTGCTCTGGAGAAGGGGCAAAACAGGAGGAGCCTGAGGAGGACAGCTTGGTGGGCATGGGAGGGGAGGACAAACATGTTTGTGTCATGTCTTGTTTTATCTTGTGCTTAATGTGAATAAACAGTGACTATATGCATTGTGAAATCGAAACCAGGAATTCAAAACTGACCAGACTGCTCTGCATATATATATTTAATTCAGGATTTTCTCCGAAATATACCTGACAGTGTTCTATCCTCAGACATGCACGGACTGTGGATGGAAGCTGTGGACACAGAAAATCGGGCACATAAGATTGAAGCTATCAAAAGGTTTGTAAAAGCCTTTGCAAAAGTTTCTTTTGGTGGGAAAAAGGGGAGCACATAGCCCTAAGAATTGCCTTCATTTTCTGGGAAACTGCTGGAAATGCTCCAGGCCACAGTGGAGAAGTTATTGCTGATTGCCAGTGTCACCGATCAGAACATTTTCTTTCCAATTGTCTTTTTTGAACATCCTTAACATTTCTGACCCCCAAAAAGTAATTAAAAAATTCTTTTCTGATGACCAGTTCAAATTACTAGCATGAGTAAACTAAAAAAATAAAACACAATAATTCAGCCACTGGATTCAAACACATAATTCAAACACTGCATCAGTGGTAGGAGAATCAGATCTTTAATGACAGTAACTTTATTTAATGTGCAAGAAAYGAGGCTGATCATCACACTGGCAGTCAGAAGAAACAGCCCTGTCCAGSTGGTGACTGGGACCTTGAAAATGGCTTTACTGCCTTGAAACTGCTGCTCTGAGCAAGAGCAGTTTATCAGCATCCTGTTAGATATTCAGTATATTCAACCATGGCTCAGCTCAGCTCAGCTTTTGAAGGTTTTTGAACCTTGCCATGCAGCCTGGCCCTTCTTTCTCCACGGGGGAGAAAGCACAGGACATGGCAGTGGTGTGCTGCTGCTCTGGAGCTGTACACATCTCCTCCCTGCTTTATCAAGGCTTTGTGGGTTCCCTCCCCCATCTCTGAGCCCTTGTCCCTTGTCCCTGCAGCTCTGTGACCAGAGCAGGTGGGCAATGTGGGTGCAGAGCTGTGGCTCTCATGTGAGCTGATGCAGGGGAGAGACAGACTCACCTGATTATCAAATATGAATATGTCAGAATGGGTACAGAGGGACAGAAGCGGGGAAAAGCTTTGGGAGGCAACTTGTGGTATTTGAAGAGTGGATGTTTGTGAACAGCACTGTTCTCCTTTGTTCCCACCCCATGCACAGTCTCGTCAACCAGCTTCCAGAGGCCAACCTCATCTTACTCAGACACCTCTTTGGAGTCCTCCACCACATTGAGCAGAATTCKGGGGTGAATCAGATGAATGCCTTTAACCTGGCCCTTTGCATAGCACCCAATATGCTGTGGCTGCCAAGTCCCACYGGGCCTGAAGAGGAGAGCCGCTCTACAAAGAAGGTAATCTTGGGTTTGGCCTCCCCTCTGCGTTCCCTTTCACTGCTTTTGGTGGGCACTGCCTTGTGCAGTCTGAAGGTGTAACAATGTGGGRARYRGAGYACATAGACCTCTGTTAGCAGGTTYAAAGAAATCCTTTCTTCTCCAAAAGCTGCSCCTCTTTATACTTTCAAGTCTCGCAGGCTAGACAGGGATTGGCTGTCTGCTCCACAGAGCCACCRCCCACCGACCTTCTTATCCAATCACATCTCTGGTTGGGCAGTGTCTACAGGCTGTGTTAACCAATCACAGCTTGACACACTGAGAGGGGGCATGTCAATCATACAGGCTGCTCCCTGGTCACATGACCTGCGACCTTGTGACCTGTCACATAACCTGCAGCCTTGTCATCTATCACGTGATGACATTAAGCCTTGTGACCCATCACATGACATTCCATCTTGTTATCTATCACATGACCTGCAGCCTTTGTGACCCGTGTCATGACCTGTAACCTTGTGACCCATCACATGACCTACGACCTTGTGACCCATCACATGACCTGTGACCTTGTGACTTGTCACATGACCTGCAGCCTTGTGACCTGTCACATGACATTCCATCTTGTTATCTATTACATGACCTGTAACCTTGTGACCTGTCACATGACCTGTAACCTTGTGACCCATCACATCACCTGCGACCTTGTGACTTGTCACATGATCTGTGCCCTTGTGACCCATCACATGACATTCCATCTTGTTATCTATCACGTCTATCACATTATCTATCACGTTATCTATTCACATGACCTGCAGCCTTTGTGACCTGTGTCATGACCGGTAACCTTGTGACTCATCACATGACGTGCGACCTTGTGACCTTGTGACCTTGTGACCCATCACATGACCTGAACCCTTCCCAAATTCTGGGATTCACCTGGGGTGAAGAGGATCCAACAGAAGCTCATTCCATAGGGCTTTGCCTTAACCCCAACAGCACAGCATAGGGTCAGGGACAGTGGCTRTGGGTGCTGAGTGGCACCCAGGCCTTGTCCTTTCCTCTGTGCAGCTGTGCCTGTGCTGGGAGGGGTTTGGCTCCTCAGACTGTCCAGGGGGAAAAGGGGAGCAGTGCTTGCTTCACCAGATGAATTTCCTATGTGATCAAGCAAGCATCAGAAGGTTAAAGTCAGACACTGCCACCTCAGCTGGGACAAAGAAAGCAATGAGCATGACAGGGCCCAAATTCTTGATTGCAGCTCATGAGGTGTAAGAAACAGTGAAGAAAATTGTAGAATGTGCTATATCTGGCTCACAGTACCAGTTCACGTAGCTCACATTCTTACCTCAGGAGATCCTACAGATGCACTGCCACATTATTAACAGCTTCTTGAGGAATTATATCTTTGAAAAAAAGAAAAAAAAAGGAATGATATGGGTATGATTTTACTTGCTCATGAAACTGAATCTGTGAATTCCTGTCTTTGCCAGGTGGCCTTGTTAGTGCAGTTCCTGATTGAAAATTCAGGAGAGATTTTTGGGGGTGATATTGCTTCCTTGTTCCAAAGACCTGACAAAAAGAAGTCCAAAAACTCAGCAGAATCTCTGGGTAAGTTGGTGGTAGTGTATCTGCCACAAATATTTAAAATTTTTTAACAGGCAACATCYTCAGACAAAAGAATTTGCTTTATCTTCATGTTTCTTCTAAGGAGAAGCATTGAAAAGTTTGGTTTGCTTTTCCCTTTGCCTGTCATGCACAGGTGGGAAGAGATGCAAAGCAGAGGGCTGAGAGGCAGAACCTCAAACCCAGGGATGGTTTTTCTTTCTCTGTGGCTGTTGTTAAACCTACTKTAGCCATCTCAAGGGTTTAATGTAGCCTTAGCCCTGCCATGTCCCGGCAGTCTTTTTTTCCAGGTTAGTTCTGTAAAGCTAAATTTGAATGGAAAGAGTTGGAGTTGTCTCTGTTATCTATCCTATGAATACAGGCCAGTGGTGAAAATGTAGGTCATCAAGCCAGAATATTTTTATTATTTCCTGAGAGAATAATGGATCATCTTTGTTTTTCCATGGGCTTGATATAATTTTGATTGTGAGGTACTACATATACGGCAACAAATCAATCTGTGTCATGTGCCCCAGACATAGGCTTGGCTCAGCAAGACGATTCCTCTGACGAGCTGGAGTTTTCCACGTGCGATCCAGAAGACCCAAAGCACCACCTGGAGCCCGAGACAGATGCCATTTTTGAAACACCCGGCAGCTTGTTCCTTGACGAGGATCAGGAAGACTGGGACCTGTTCAGCGAGATCACAGCCTGCTACCAAAGCAAAGCGCGGACCGCCGCCAGCGCGGACAGCTACGAGCTGCTGGAGGAGGACGGCTCCTTCTGCTCCCTGGGCTCCATCCGCTCGCTCAGCCCAGCCCGGGATCGCTGCTCCTCGGAGCCCAGCGTGTGCCTCAGCTCCCAGCTGCCAGCACAGAGCCACGAGCCGGTGGCCCGCCAGTCCAGCTGCGATGCCACCATCATGAGCGGCCACACTGACTACATGCACAGGCTCAGGCAGCTGCAGATGGAGAGCCAGAAGCTGATYGATGAAGGGTTAAGTCCTGGGGTTAATAAGGCCAGGCAGAACTTGTGGCAATCGCCTCAGACCGGCYCCAGGGTGAAGCAGCTCAGCCTTCAGAAGTCCAGCCTGTCCAACAGGTCCAGCTTCTCCAGCCTGTCCTCTACCACCACCTCCCCATCTGCCTCCTCACTCAGCTCCTTAGACAGTGCCTTCTCCTACTGCTCAGAGTCATCAGCCATTAGCCCCACGGATGTCTCATCCCTGCCATTCATGTTTGGCACTTCTGCCAGGCTTCGTGCTGTGTCTCCCACGGCTGCCAAGAGGTACCAGAAAGAGTGGCACAAATCCTTCCCATCTCCTGTGCCTTTACACCCCTGCAATCTGGACAGTTTTCACGAGGATGAGCCCAAGGCTGGGGAGAGCAGTCATTGCTTTGGAGAGCAGAAAAGTTTTCCATGTGCCAGCAGAGCTGCCGTGGGAAGCCCAATCACTGACATTGACTGGGAAGAAAAGGAGAGGCAGCTGAGCTGTGCAGGGTGCCCTGGCCCAGGGCTCAGGAGCCAGGATTTTACCAAAGAATCTAAACAAAGCCCTGAGCTCCCAGCTGCCAGCCCATCCAGTGAGACATCGCCACAGGTCAGCCACCAGCAGCACAGGGAGAAGACAGTGAAGAACATAGAAATYAAAAGTGTGGATGGCTGCCCTCTGAGCCCCGAAGGCCTGAAGCGCACCAAGATAACTTTTTATGTGGCCCCAAATAAAGAAAGCCCCTGGGGGTCTCAAGTGGGAGAAGATGAACAATGTGTGGCAAACACCAGCAGCACAGACTCGCCCAGCAGCAGCAGCAGCGAGCAGAGCTTGTCCAAGAGCCTGCAGACTGTGAGAGTCCACATCCCCCAGACCGTTTTCTATGGGCAGAACACTCCCCTGGTCCTGCAGTCCATCTCCAGGCGCCACCACCGTGACCCCACGGTCCCATCCCTGCAGGCTGAGCACAGAGAGAGCCCCCAGAGCGCCTCAGCTCCCGAGGAGCTGGAGGGACAGCCAGAGGAGATGGCGCAGGCGCCAACCCAGAGCAAGGGCTTTGAGACTTTGAGCCACACCATCCGCATCATCCTCCCCAACTCCATCCGAAACACCATCAAGGAGTATTTCAGGCACGATGAGACCCAGCCCTGCCCCACAGCCACGGTGGAAGCAGTGGAGAATGAACTCCTCCGGAGCAGGGTGGGGTGGCTCAGGAGCCAGCCCCTGGCAGAGGTGGCCGCAGAGGAGTGTGACAAAGCCGTGTTTGCAGAAGAGACATTTGTCTAAGGCCATGGAGGGGGAGGAACTAAATAATTTTTTTTGTGTATGTGCAGCAGAAAATATTCTGTAATATATGATCAGGGTGTGAAGAATTTAGCAGGCTGCATGGGGCAACAAGTGTAAAGTGAATCTAATTTGTATGTAATGGTGGGGTTCAATATTCATTTTGGGGGGTGGGGGGGAGCTGTTCTTGTGTTTTCTTTATGCCCTTTTCTGATGGAAGAGGCTTCACTGACTGGGGGTGTGGTGGACTAAATACCACCAGGCTCTCTCTGTCCATGGATCAGCTGACCTGTACAGGCTCTGACTCCATTTTTTTTATAGCAGGAAAAGAGAAATGTTGCTTTATTTTCTCCAGTCAGCTGCTGCTGTRTGTGGATGACTGGACAACTGGGACAGCTAATGCTCCATCAGAATTAGTTTAAAATCTTTACACTTGCACAAAACCCACCATTATTCACTGCTCACCACCACTCATCCAAAGGAAGATCCTTCACCTCCATTCCAGAAATCACTGCTGCTTCACTCTGCTCGGCTGCTGTCCACTGTGGTCTAGCTCAAAGCCCACATCCATTACCCAGTTGAGGCTGGGCTCCAAAATCAGCAGCTAGAGCCCAGCATCCACTGACAGTATATGTAACATTTTAAGCCCAAGATTGCTTTTTTCTAGAATTAATTGTGCAGTGATTCTTTCTTCTCATCCCTTCCCCCAAGTTAGCATTTGACAGAGACACAGCTGCTATAAAGGATTTTTAGCACTGTCACTTTGACAGGGCTATGAATGTTCTTCAGTGTCCTCTGGRAGTCGCTCAGCAGACAGGAGTTTGAGTCCTAGTGAAAGATGACAATTTTCTGTCAATGCCCCTTCCTAGAGGCGGTGTGGGTGAGGGAACTCATCAAATTCCTAGTCATGCTGAGAGGGTCTTGAACAGAGTTTGGTTTTAGCACGAGGTGAAGGAGTTGTGGAAGTTGTGGAATGTTGTGGAGTAGAGGCTGAAGCAAAGTCCCATCAGTCCATACCCTGGAACTGCCCAGGCTCCATCACTGATGCTGGCTCAGAGAAACACGGAGCTCTCACACAGCACAGGATGTGTTCTGGTGTGCTCCAGCAGMATTGGGTTTGGGGAAATACCAGCCAGGGATGCTCTAAGCAGGCTGCTGGCAAGGACCACCAAAGAGATGCAGCCAGTGGGCTCCTGRAGCATCCCTGAGTCCACTCAGAGCCATGCTCAGGCCACAGACATAATGGGATTTGTTAGAGAGTTGTAACGCTGCCAGCTGAGTTCTAAAAAGGTGCTGAGAGCACCACATTAGTGGTGGTGACACCACATCAGTGTCTCAGGTTTTAAGAAAATGATGGGAAAAGTCTCAAAAGTTAAAAGGTTTGGGATAGTTAATTTGAAAGTTACATGGGAGTTTTCTATGATGGCATCTGTGATAGAGACAATACTTTTACAGTGAACAGAGAGTGGGTGAAGGAGAAGAGAAAAAGAGGAATCCTAATGACTGAAGGGGAATGTGAAACAAGTACTCCTGCAAGCTGCTGAGTGTCTGCAAATAGCCAGAGCTGGGGCTGMATGACAGCTGCCATGGTTCAGTCCTTGCACACAGGGGAAAGCCACCTCTGTGAAATTATCCAATGTCAGATCCCTCCACTCATCCACCAGGTGCCTGTGAGGATCAGTGACAGGAACTGGCCCAGCACTCCACATTCACACTATCAAATACTGGGGTAAGGGAAGCCCAGAGCCCACTTTCCAAGGTGTATAGAGTTTGTTTTGTTAGATGCAGGGTGTTTAGCTCTCAGATGTGGCACTCTCTGTCCCAGATCACCTTTGTGACCCTTTGTATAATGAAAGGTGTATATAATCATAACACAACCCCACCACCACTGTGATTTTCCTCACACATGAACAGCAACAAGGCATCCACGGTCTTTTTTTTCCCAGAGCTACAGTTGTAACTGTTTTAATAAAAGACACACAAGTTGTCGTGGTGGTGTTGTCGCCTTTTGTTCCCTTGCTCTTGCTCCCCTTTTTCCCAGCAATTTGCAAGCACTGAACTGCTGTGAAATGCATTAATCCCAGCCCAGGGGCTGCCAGAGGGGCCACGATGACAAGAAACCTTCTGCCAGCACAGCGGTCCAGTCACTACTCCTGTCTTTTGAAAAAGGTAAAACAGCACAAAATATTATAAGAAAAGTCTGCCTGTTCTTGGAAGAGAGACCATTCTGTGTTCTAAACATGCTAACAGATTGTAAACTCAGTGGTTGGGCTCAGGTCAAACAAAGGGGACCTGGAGCAAATGCAGAGTAAGAGCTCACAGTTTGCATCACCTAAAAGGATCACAAGAAACTCAGAAAGAGATGCGTTTATAGGAACACTGGGACAGGCAGGGAAAAACACACAATTTTCCTCACCTCATCTTAGGCTGCCTAATATGGGCACAGTTCCCTGGGTCGCTGCTCTAACCCAGAGCTGTATTAAGCATTTTTCTTAATTTATAACGAAACAAAATCATGCAAAAGCTAATGCAAACCAGCATTCTAGGCTTGGAAATTTGCAGTACCTCTTTTCCATGACCCAGGCAATAATGCAACTCAGAGACCAGTCTTGAAAAAGTTCCACAGAACCCAGTTTGCTTATAACAAGAAATTACAAATACAAAAACGCTTGGTTGGCTTTCTGCCCCAGAAAGGCCACATTTGCCCTTAATGTACAGCCCTGAGACACAAAGGTTTCCCTTCTTTCTCTGCCCTTTTTYAGATCATTCAGACCACGCTGGGCTGTCCCACACTGAAAGCCCTGCTCACTGCCCCCCATGCAGTCTCTGGGGAAGTTGGGTTACATGGTCACCATCCAGGCAGTGAGGAGCCTTCAGGACCTGCTCCCAATATAGACCAAGGCCAAACAAGTCCAGCTCAACTGCCTTGAAGACAAATGACTCATGCAGTTCAGCCTCTTCTTCTTTCTGCTCAGGATCTATGATTTCTTTCCTTATCCTGCAGGCTGACAAACACCACAGAAGTGCCCGAGGCAGCTGTAGTTTGCTCCAGCCTTTTCAATTCTATTTCTGGTGTTAGCAGAAGGAAGGCAGGGAGGTGAACAGAGACCATGGCACACCGACCACAGCTGTGGCACCCCGAGACAGAGCCAGGCACTGCCAGTGCCAG